>NW_027496992.1:0-74266 GCF_021521415.1 Bidens hawaiensis | reverse complement strand
TTTGTTGTATGATATTGGAACCAATAGAATCTTAATTATGCGTCTTGCACGTTGTATGAAATGGGAGTGCGCCTCACGTAGCACCATTTCACCAACTTTGTTACAAATCAATATTTATCATCTCAATGTCCACAAGTATAAATATAAACAAAACTCATGTAACATCCATTCAACTTAATCCGCAAGTCATACACCATGAGGATCATTTCTAGTTTCATCATCACCATCATCATATTCTCACTTTCCGTGTCGGTTCTCGCCTATGATTACTCATCAATGGCTCTTAAGATACCATCCCTTGAAGACCTCTCGGGTCTAGAAGACGATCTCACCTATACATTCTACCACGAAAGATGTCACGGTGTTGAAGGCATCATCTACAGAAAGGTCAAAGAATGGGTTCACAAAGATCCGACGCTTGCTCCTAGTCTACTAAGGCTCCAATATCATGATTGTGTCGTTCGGGTATAGTTATTATTGTTTGATTTATTTATTTATCTTTAAGTTTGTTTGTTACCTTATTTTTTCTGTATTTTGAATATTAGGATAGTTATTAACGTTTTGTCATCATCGGTTAGTTAGCTATATATGTTAATACAATATAGCTTTGTAAGATTTAAATTTCTTGTTATTTAATATATAAAAAATTTTCATTACAGTTCTTTTGAATTCTTTAAGATAAGTTGATGACAATCATGTTTTGTTATAGGGATGTGACGCGTCCATTCTTTTGGATCACGAAGGAAGTGAGAAAACAGCGAATGCTAGCAAGTCCTTAAGAGGGTTTGAAGTGATAGATGACATAAAAGGCGAGATTGAGAAGCATTGCCCCAAAATCGTGTCTTGTGCTGATATTCTAACAGCTGCGGCTCGTGATGCCACAGTTTTAGCTGGTGGACCATATTGGATGGTCCCTTATGGTAGGAAAGACGGTCGAGTTTCACTTGCCAAAGAGGCCGCGATAGTCCCCAAAGGATCTGAAAGTGTTACTAATCTTATAGAGTTTTTCCAATCAAAGGGACTCAACGTTATTGATCTAGTTGTCCTTTCGGGCGCACACTCGATTGGACGGGCTACATGCGAGTCAGTGCAACATCGGTTATACGACTACAAAGGAACCAAGAAGCCTGACCCGTCATTGGACCCAAAATATTTGAACTATTTGAGGAGAAAGTGTAGATGGGCATCCGAAAACGTGCATCTTGACAGTGAAACACCGGAAACATTTGATACGCAATACTACCACAACCTCAAGAAGAACACGGGCTTGTTGTCGACTGACCAATTGCTCTACTCGGACTCGAGGACTAAACCCATTGCTAATGGATTGTCTTATGACTCCTCGCTGTTTAAGAACCAATTCGGCGTGTCGATGGTGAAGCTTTCGAGCATTCTTGACTATACTTCTCAAGACGATGGAGAGATTCGTGTTAATTGCAAATATGTTAACAAGTACTGATGTGAATGTCACTCAGGATATCCATCATGACTAATTGTTTTTCCCTTTGCCAACTTTATATGCTCGTTTTGATTGTAATCTGATTTTAATTTAAAGATCAAATATAACTACAAATTTACTATGATATTGAGAAAGATTTTAAACTTTCACATCCCAGGGATATTCGTTAACTTGGGCTCATTATATTGGGCCTGATTAGCAACGGGGTTTTACATTGTTCATTATCATGTGTAGTTACAACTTACAATTTACAAAATTAGGATATAATAGTACTGAGTTATTTGTTGATGTTTTAGTGTTATAAAATCATTTATCATGAATGGATTTAAATATGATCAAAGTAAAATTACAACATACATAGATATAAGTTACAAGGTGTGGCGTAGACACTTGTTCGAGACTATCAGAATTTCAGAGCCAACAAACCCGTGGTTTATGACTTTATGGGAGTGGGGGTTCGGAGCAATGCCCCAAGATGGGTCTGATCGGTGCATTTTAATTAATCTTATATCCAAGGCCGGCTCTAAGAAAGCAAAAACATTTTTGGGTCGAAGGCGAACATTCTTTTAGGCCTTAAAGAAAAGGAGTATTTTTTTCGGTTTTAAACAATGTAATTTTTATATGAGTTTACTTGGTTATAACTGGGTTGTGTAAAAAAACTTTTGAATAAATATAAGATTAAACATGATTCAAATGAGAGTAGAACCCATAACCTTTGGGTTGGGAGTAATACCCATTTATCACTAGACCAAACTAGCGATTATTTAATATAGTTTAAACATTAAATATACATATTGTTTTAATAAAAATACATATAATTTAAAAAAAAAAATCGGGCCTAGCGGATGTCGGGCCTGTGACCGTCGACCACCCGGCCACACCTTATGGCCGGCCCTGCTTATATCGTACTCTAATTAGTCAATAAATATGCCGATATGTTTGCAAAATACATTACTTCTATTTGTTTTTTAATTTGGTATAAATCACGAGAAAATGAGCGAAATCTATACATCTAGATAACTAGCTAAGAAAAAAAAAATAGATGGGAGTCTTTAAGAGTAAATTTATTTTAGTGATCATTATTCAAGTGCAAACTGCGAAGTACTTGTGAGTTGCGGATTTATAGAAAAACCAAATTCAAAAACAAATTGGGCTGCTACTAGACGTATATGGGCTGATAATAGATTAAATAAAAATGGGAAATTCAAATGGACTACGAAATTAGTGGAATGGATCGACAGGGTTTTAAAACGTGGAGGTCGGCAGTTATCATTGGATTCGGGAGGAAAAAGCAAAGGGCTGTCAAAACGAGTGTGTACATCTTTCACTGTGATGCTCGGCTACTTTGTTTCTTGTGACCATCATCGGTATGGTTGTTTTATAATTATATTTAAATTTTTGATAGGCAACTTGAATTAGTATTCAATTGTTACAATTGGCTTCGTATATATTCTTATGAATATTGTGTCGTGTTTGTGAAAACTGATGGACGAGTTATAATATGTTATGCAGTTTTAGTTCAACATACTTGGCTTTTAATTAGGGAAAAGACAAGTTGTTGGAATGCACTCAATCAATATAATATAAGTTGTCTATGTAACCATTAACTAATCGAATACTTACATTGCATATCGAGTGTCCAGCTTACTTGAGTGATATTTATCGTGTATTAATGGTGTAGGCATGCGATTTGTATTTGTTTTGATGTGATTGATTTTCACTTGATCATGTCCGGCTACCCTAGTTAGTTTAGTTAGATCATACGATTGGTGTGCTAGTATAGGCGTGCTCTAGGTTGGCGACATGAACAATTTAACCTATGTCTATGTAGATGATTAAACATTGTTATCATAAATTAAGTCTTGCAATTAAGTAACTGAACCTGAAACTCGAAGAGATTGATGCTAGCCCGGTAACTTGAATGAGCGACTTATATGTGAACGGGTGGAATTTGGTATTAGGGTGAAAAAACGATCCATAAACTCGAAAAAGAAAATCATAAAGATTGTTCGTGTTCTCGCTTTATTAGACTATATTTATGTTATGTTATAATAGGGGGTCTAGAGTGTAAATATGTTTCTTATTTATGTCCCTTGTATCTTGAATATCATTACACAATAATACAATATACTGATTACCAAGATTAACTTGGTATCATAACCTAACCCTAAATAACCGCCATACATAGTCGACTCCTTCCCTGTTTTTTTTCTTATCATAATTGTCACACCCCGACCAAAGGCGGCGGAACATGCCGGGGTGCAACGTGATTGGACAAATATACAAGACACTATTTAAAGTGACAATATTTAATCAGCTCATTTATTTTATAAATCAATAATCAACACATCTCGTTCACACAAACAAATTGAATACAAGTAACAATTATATTGTCCGTTTTACTAATATCCTAATAGTCTTGGTAACGTTTTCATCAAGTCCTAGAGTCAACAAAAGTTAAACCTGTAACATTTCATACAATAAAGTTTGTCAACACAAAGGTTGGTGAGCAATTCATAAGTTTGAGCATATAAGTATATAGTAATAAAAAGCCACAAACTTGTATACAAAACAATAAATAAAAACAACAACTTGGATAAAATAGATATCGCTAATAGTTTTACATTAGCGACACCTAGCTATAAGGGGATGCCAAATAGTCTAGGATTTTATTGACCATTGCTAAACACATTAGCACCACCTAGCTACAAGGGGTTGCCAAGTAGTCTAGGATTTAATAGTTATCGTTAATTGCATTACGTTAACGACACCTTGCCATGAGGGGTTGACAAATGGTCTAGGATTTATAGTTCCACCATCCAAAAGCGATAAACACATAAGCATGTAAGCATAGAACACCAAATCGAGCAATTATTCAAGTAAGGTATACAATCACGTTTGTGGGTTTAAGATTCAAGTAAATAAAGCATTTAGTTTGATAAGTATGAAATGTCACCCCAAAACGAAAGATGGAAAACGAGGTATGAAAGTACTCACCTCGATTGATGAACCGAGAAATAAATAGATAAATAAATGAAGCTCGAACGGCAAACGAACAGATCCGACTTGAATCGAAAAACACCTTAACTAAAATAAATAATATAATATATATTAATGAACTTGAAACCATAATGAAACTATAGTTGAAATCGTCAATGAAATCCTTAACGAGGGGTTCGGTCTTTATAATAGTTACCGGTTAACGTGCTTGAACTTATACTTAGTTGATAATCAAATAAAATGATATCGCATTAAATGATTACAAATATTAAATAGAAACTAACCGCGTTTAAATCAAGAGTTCGGTTTTATATAAATGAGTTGATAATGAAGCTTATAATAATATTATTAATGATAAAAATACTAATGAATAATAACAACTTTAAAGTATGTTATATATATATATACATACATACATACATATATATATATATATATATATATATATATATATATATAAGTGATGATAATAATACATAATAATACTACCAAAAAAGGATTATTGTTAAATCTAATAATAGTAGTAGTAATAATAAATATAATAATTACTTTATTGTTGAATACGTTATTAATAGATTTATAAGTTTTAATAATAATAATAATTATTATTTTACTAATTATTTGTGTCATATTAATAATAACTAATACTTATAACATTTTAATAGTATAATTAGTGATAAAAAGATATAACTCGAGTGACGATGGCGTTAAATGATAACTAGGCCCGACATGGGTTTCGGTTTAATAAAACAAATAGATAATATATGTATAATAAAATTTATAGTACTTAATAATCATGATAATAATGATAATAATAATAATCATAGTAATAATAATCTATAATTGTGAAAATAATGATAATCATAATTGTTTTATTAAAAGATAATAATAGCAATAATAATAATAATAATAATCTTGTTAATAATAATAATAATAACAATAATGAGTTTTAATAAGATTTATGTTATTAATAATAATGATACTGATGTGAGGTCGAAGACTCACTCAAAAATAAACCGAATACAACTAGTTAGATAGCGGTAAGCGGGTATCGAATATAGGGAGTTTGTGGAAATAGTGTTACCAAGTAGTTTTGTTATTTATCTAAATTAAACTAAATGCAAAAGTAAATTCAAATAGTTGGTTGTTTGGTTTTGATTAATGAAAATAATTGAAATAATTAAACAAGTTTTAAACAATAGAGAAACAATGCTCTCTCCCGATTTCAGGTTTCCAATGTTGATAAAGTTAATGTTTACTTGTGAGATGAACTACACAATTATAGTTCGTGAAAATGCGTTTGGATGTGATAAGAGAGGACTAAGTACTTGGATTACAAAAACGCAAGGTTGTCACTCAAAAATCAGTTAGTATTGTTAACCCTAGTTCTCTTCTACTAAATCTCGATTGCCTTTGGCACAAAAAACGGATAGTCAAGAACACGAAATTATACCATACTAACAATTACAAAACAAACACACAATCACCATAGCAAAATAATCATATGATCAAAATACTATCTCATCAATAACATAAACGATTAACCAATATCCAATTAGAAAACCTTACAACTCGGAAGAGAACATAAAGAGTACTAGCCACACATCTTTTGATTAATCATCACCTCAATAAAGATAATCGAACGAATCATAAACCCAAACAAATGATTATAATCACCAAAGTCTTGTTCTTGGACCCAAAAATCGCCCTTAGGTCGTTCCAAAGTGTTAGTTAGATGAAAAGACACCAAAAAACGGAATAAAACAAGTATTTTCGGCATTTACAGCTCCGCATCGTGGCCCACGGTGGTCTCCACGGTTCCCACCGTGTCCCACGGTGGTCTCCACGGTCTCCAGAACGCCACGGTACGGTGTAAACTGTCTTTTTTTATCAGTTGGACCGTGGCCCACGGTCCAGACCGTGGCCCACGATGGAGCTCTTTCTCATTTTCTTGTTTTCTTCATATATTTCTCGTTTCAACTCCGTTTTCTTCACCGTTTTCGCCCACGTTCTCGTAATTACATCCTCTATCTTCTCCTACCTGCAATTATATGAGTAACCATAGTCAAATAATTCCACAAAATAAACCGATTGTATGCATGGTTATTAACTGTCTTATATCACTTAAGGGTTGTCCAATGGGCCACCCGTCAGATACCAAAAAAATACACTTCAAAGTCGGTTTAAGGGGGAATCGGACTTGGACTCGATTACCAATTAATTTGTTAGATATAAAGACGATAAAAAGAACTCTAAATCCCTTACCATATAAACAATGCTTGGTCGAGAACAATTGTCGGAGCCGAGCAACGGTCGTCGGAGAATGTTTCCACCAGGGAGAGAGGAGAGAGGCGAAGAGAGAGACGTGAGAGAGAGAGAGATACAGTGAGAAAGAAAGGCAAAGAGAGAGAGAGAGAGACGATGAGAGATAGAGAGACAGAGAGAGGCCGGTGGTCGGAGATCGGTGGTGGTGTTTTGGAGTTCGAAAAACGGGGTGGCCGGAAATCGGCCAAGGTGGGGGGTGGCGTCGCTGAAAAACGGAAGAGAAGGAGGGAAGTGGTGTGTTGCGTCGGAGATGGTGGCCGGAGGCGGCGGTGGCTTCTCGCCGGAATCCCGAGCTCGCCAGAGATGTCGCCGGCCGCCGAAAAACGGCGCCGGATAAAGAGAGGATGAAGATGGGGGAGGGCGGCTAGAATAAGATATGTTAGGGTTAGGGTTAGGGTTTTTAGGTATATATAGGTGAATTACATATTTACAAAACAACCCCCTCAAGTTACAATGAAAGTTTAAAATGTGTTTAAAGGTTTCCATAGCTTATAACAATTTTACAAAACTCAGTTTGAACCCTTTATGTTTTTTAACGACACTATAATATGACAAACATCGATTTATTTATGATCGAGGTATATAATAATATTATATGATAATTAAATAAGGTTGTAAGAAATGTTGAGTCGGGTTTACGTATTAAAAGTTTACAAAACGAAAACAACTTGAGACTCGAATTTGACGAATGTCACAATAATCACACAACAATGACTCTTATTGCAATCGACAAGACCACTCATAACTCCCACAAGTTTGGATTCACATTGTCTCCAACCAACTATGGCTACTAGAAGGCTTTACTAGAAAACAATTTATCCGGTTATGTCGATGACACTATCCTGTGTCCACCACCAACTATTACATCCACATTCTCCTCCACAAAAGACAAAGAAGCAACAACCGAGTCATCCTAACCAAACTCTAATCATGTCATCCGGGTTTCTAATGATGCTCATGTTCGTATGTTAATATTGTATACTGCTTCTGAAGCTTCCTTCTAACACGTTCAAAGAACTACATTGCGAGATCTTTGGTTGTCACTCGAACGTGCCTATGCCCTTCATTCGTCTTCAAGGGAGTAAAATTTGAAGACCCAGCTTATGAAAATCAAGATGGGGGGTGACGAATCAACCTTAGACTATCTTACTCGAGCCAAAGAATATTCAGATACTCTCGCCAACATTAGCGATCCTATGAAGGAAAAGGACCTTGTAATGCTTGTTCTCTCGGGTCTTTGCGACGCGTACAATGCGCTAAAGTCTACCATTATTGCTCGTCCAACCCCAATACAATTTTTTGATCTCCATACCTTGTTGTCCGATCACGACTATATGATTCACAACACCGCTTCTGAAGTGCCACCTTCCCAAGCTTTTGCATCCACCACTACCAATCCCAATCCAGTTGTACCAAGTTTCGGCTATTTATTATCGCAACCTGATGCTATTTAAGATGTTCAACAACTCACTGCTCAACTAGGGCTGCAATTACAACTGATCAATTCCCAGCCACAGGCCTTCTATACAAACCGTTCGGGTGGTAACTGTGGTCATGGTCGTGGCAATAATCGCGGTCACGGGCCATACAATAACTACAACCGAATCACAACCAATTTCCTTGGGCTTCTAACCATAATACTATTTATGGCACATGTAACAGGTGTGGAATTGCTCATATACCTTCTGAGTGCCCTAATCGTGATCCTGCTACTTAAAGGGCGCGACAACAACCAACAGCCAATTTTACTGATTATCGGTCACAAGCTTCAAACACTTGGCTACTGGATATTGGGTCAAGTCATCATGTTGCACCAGATCTCTCTAGCTTCGACAACTCCGAAGCCTATTATGGTGAGGAAATCTTCATGTTGGCAACGGTAAGGGTTTACCCATTATAAATATCAGTTCTACCCGCTTTTCCTCACCAAACGAATTTGTCAACCTTAAAAATATCCTTCATATTCCAGAAATTAAACAAAACCTTCTTTTTGTTCAACAATTTTTCCCTGATAATAATGTCTTTTTTGAATTTCACTCTACTTTCTTTGTTGTGAAGGACACGTCTACACACACCATCCTCCTCAAAGGACCAAGTAATGGTGGTCTCTACGTTTTTCAGCTTCCGCGGATACAACGCATGGATAAAATAGCTTTTTTTGCACTTCATGCTGATTCCAACATATGGCATCAAAGATTGGGATATCCACATCCACAAATTTTGAAGTCTATGCTATTCATTCTCGTATCTTCCTTCCGTTATGCTGCTACACAAAGAGTCATCTGCCGCCGCCGACCTCCCAGCTTCCGTCACCGACCAACTTGCTCAGTTGATAGCTATCACTGCCGCAACTTCCACATCCCAAACCCATACAACCAATCAATTAGCCGCCCTGATTAAAGCCACCGAAAGCATTAACACTAAACTTGATGCCAAATCCGCAACCACGACTCGCCTGGTTAACCACATCACTAAACTCTCCGATTCAATTAACACCTAGACTATCTTCGACGAACGCCCACGCCAACAACCCGATCGTCAAGAACCACCGGCCAACAACTTCAACTGCCACCCGCGTCACCCAAATATCACCTTTCCTATGTCCGATGGATCCAACCCTCTCAGATGGATTTTCAAAGCCGACAATTATTTTACAAATTACAACGTTCCTCCCAGTGAACGTGTCTCTTTAACCGCATTCCACTTCATCGGTGATGCACTTTCGTGATACCAACATCTTGCTAATAACAACCTTTTAGGTACCTGGACAGATTTTAAACGCCATGTTGAACTCCGTTTTGGTCCTTCGACCTATGAGAACCACGAAGCTACCATTTTTAAACTTCAACAAACCGCTTCTGTTGCCGAATATCAAACAGAATTCGAGAGGATTAGTAACCAAATAACCGGTTTATCCCCACAAACCCTTCTAAATTGCTTTATCTCAGGCCTTAAACCCGACATACGAGTGGATGTAGCAGTCCTTAAGCGTACCACACTGCACGATGCAGTTGGACTTGCTAGGCTTTTGGAAGATAAATTGCACCTATAGCCCTACAAACCCAAAACCTTTTATCCTTACAAGCCTCCTCAACCCATTACTACCTCCCCAACCACACATACCTTACCATATTACCAACCCACACCAAAACTAACTCCAATAGATAAGCCTTCCACATCCTCCAATCCTCCACTTTTACCTACACCACCAAAACCACTGCCGTTCACCAAATTATCACCTGAGGTAATCCAAAAACGACTCAAAGAAGGCTTATGTTTTCGATGCCCCTAAAATATTTTCCATGCCATAAATTCTCTCCTCTACAATTTCTTCTAATTGTGGACAACGATGATCCTAGCATGCAAGAATCAGCAACCTTAAACCCAAGTGACAACCTCCCACCACCTGAATTCATGTCCTTGTCCGATGCGGCATTCTTCGGTATGTCGTCCCTCTAAACCCTTCGTGTTACGAGTTTCATTCATGGAAAACCAGTCAACGTATTAGTTGATTGTGGTAGTACCCATAACATTATCTAGCCACACATCGCCACCAATCTTCATCTTCCAACTAAACCACTAAAAACCCTTCTCCGTCATGGTTGGAAATGGCTAATTTATTCACTGTGAAGGTTATTGCCCGAATGTTCAACTGCAAATCAAAGAGTCTAATTTTCGACTTCATTTTTATGTGTTTCTAGTAGATAGTGCGGATGTTGTGTTGGGTATCTCTTGGTTGGGAACCCAAGGCACCATTACAGCTAACTTCTCCATCCCAGAAATTTCATTCACAACTGATGGGGTCATCACCATCATTCGGGGAGAACCACTAGGCCGATAGGTATCACCTAGTTCCTTGTCTGCCTTGATTCGTCATGATGCGGTATCTTCACTCCATACCTTGACCATGGATAACACCTACAATTCAACCACCTCCCCAATAGTTCCATCTCACTCAGATCCACAAATTAACAACCTTCTCCAATACTTTAAAGCTTTGTTTGAGATTCCCCATTCCTTACCACCAACCAGGTCACATGACTATCACATACCCTTGATCAATGGTAACAAACCCATTAACGTCAAACCCAATCGATACCCTCATTTTCAAAAGTAGATAATGACAAAACTGATTGACGAAATGTTACAAGATGGCGTTATTCATTCAAGTCATAGCCCATACTCCTCACACGTCCTACTGGTAAAAAAAAGATGGGACATGGCGTTTTTGTGTAGACTACCGAGAACTCAATGCGGTAACAGTACGAAATCAGTTCCCTATTCCCACAATCGATGAACTTTTGGATGAATTACATGGGGCTGCCATCTTTTCCAAAATCGATCTCTGCTCCGATTACCATCAAGTTCGTGTGGCATTACATGACGTACACAAGACAGCTTTTCGAACAACCAACGGTCATTATGAATTTTTGGTCATGCTGTTTCAATCTCACGAATGCTTCATCAACTTTTCAATCGGCCATGAATGACCTTTTTCGTCCCGTCCTTTGCCACTTTGTATTGGTGTTTTTCGAAGATATCTTAATTTACAGTAAACAAAGGAGGAACATTATTCTCATTTGAGGTATGTCTTTGATACACTACTACAAAATCAGTTCCATGTAAAAGCTTCTAAATCTGTGTACGCATTCTCCGATATCTCTTCTTGGGTCATCGGAACCCTTTTATGGGGGTAGCGCCGGAACCGGATAAGATTGATTCAATTCAACAATAGCCATACCCAAGTTCATTTAATACTCTTCGTGCTTTTTAGGGACTTACCGGGTATTATCGCCGTTTTGTTCCACATTATGCAAAGATTGCCACGCCTATAACAGATCTCCTAAAACATAAAGTGTTTAAATGGACTGAAGAGGCCGAAAAAGCCTTTGCAGCTTTGAAAACTCACATGAAAGATTTGGTCACCTTAGCACTACCAGATGTCACCTAACCCTTTGACCTCACAACCGATGCTTCCGGTTACGCTATTGGTGCCGTTCTATCCCAAAACAATAAACCCGCAACCTTTTTCTCAAAAAAATTATGCCCCACCATGCAAACACAATCGACTTACACAAAAGAATTGTATGCAATCACCGAATCAGTCCGTAAATGAAGTCAATACCTTCTTGAACGTCAATTCCGCATATACACAGACCACCATAGCCTCAGACACCTTTTAACCCAAACCATTCAAACCCCCGAACAACAAAAATGGGTGACCAAGCTTATCGGGTACGATTTTGAAATAAACTTCAAACCGGGTAAAGAAAACACTGTGGCAGATGCTTTGAGCCGGGTCGACCTTCCTTCCATGTTGGCGTCATCAAACCCGACAGCTCCTTGGCTTAATGCAATCAAGTCATACTATAGAGATAATAAATTGGGCCAACAGTTGGTAACTCACATACTCATGGAACCAAATGCCTTCCCTAACCGCTTGTTTCGTGACGAGTTAGTTTACTTACATGGCAAAATTTTGGTTCCAAAATTTAAGTCACTTAGAAATGACTTGTTGTAAGAATTCCATTCATCATTCTTAGGTGGCCATTCTGGTGTCAATGCCACTTTCAAACGGATTTCCACATCTTTTTCTTGGTTGGGACTAAAAAAAGATGTAACTAAATTTGTGAAACAGTGCCCAGTTTGTCAAGCTATTAAAACACCAACCCACAAGCCTTACAGATTACTACAACCTTTGCTCGTACCCGAATCCACTTGGCAAGATATCTCTATGGATTTCATTACAAACCTACCTTCATCACGAGGTAAAACAACTATTTGGGTAATTGTTGATCGCTTATCAAAATTCGCCCATTTCATATCATTGCCGGCTCATTACACAGCGGTGTCTATAGCCACTGTTTTCATGCATGAAATCTATCGTTTACATGGACTTCCAAAGACTATTGTTTCGGACCGTGATCCTACGTTCCTTAGCAATTTTTGGAAAGAATTGTTCAAACAGATGGGCACAAAATTACTTCATTCTAGTGCTTATCACCCACAAACTGACGGTCAAACCGAGGTAGTGAACCGTTGCCTAGAATCTTACCTGCGAGAATTTGTTTTTGATAGGCCGACTGCTTGAGAGCGGCATTTGTATCTAGCCGAGTTTTCATACAACACAAGTCACCACTCTTCAATTAATATGACACCTTTTAAGGCATTGTATGGTCGCGATGCAACATCAATTCACAGCTACGTTCCAGGATTCAACAAAATTGCTTCAATTGACACATCTCTCATGGATCATCAGCAGCTTCTATCTCTTTTAAAACAGTCCCTAGATCGTGCACGTAGCCGCATGGTTAAGCAAGCCAACAAGAAGAGACTGGATAAAGAGTTCGAGGTTGGAGATATGGTATTCTTAAAGCTCCAACAGTACCGTCAAAAATCAGTTCAGGAACATAAGAACCAAAAACTATCATGGAGATTTTTTGGGCCATATAAGATTTTAGAACGTATCGGTAAGGTTGCGTACAAGTTAGAGTTACCACGGGGCTCAAAATTTCATCCCGTCTTTCTTGTTTCTTTACTTAAGCCAAGCCATGGGTCTCTTAATCCATCACCGGACGATCTTGAGTCTGCTAATGATGTACCAATTGCACGTTTGCCGGAAGCCGTTTAGACTCACGTGTGGGACCTAACAATCAGCAGCAATTACTTATTAAATGGGAACAACGTCCTCTTGAAGAAGCAGCATGGGAAGACAAACAATACATACGAGATCAGTTTTCGTTTGTTTCCGACATTGAGGACAATGTCAGTTCACAAAGGGAGGGATATGTTATAACCTGGGCCAGCCCATCTATCAATCCAGCCCAATCCGATATGAGTGTCCAAGAAAGGCCCATGCGTGAACACAAGAAGCCCGCAAGATATGCAGATTAAGCTACAAGTTTCAGTTTGCAATTTCCTATTTTATTTCCACTTTTTGAAGTAGTCTTGTAACTGCATTTAGATAGTGTAGTGCATCTTCTCCATAAAATAAGGGACATGGGTGTTTAACCTAGTCTCATGCATGTTTAAATAGTTTGTTTCTTTTCATTATGGGAATATTAGAAAATTGTCCCAAAAAAATATCTTGTCCCTCTTCTACTAAAACAAGGCCTTATCATTCAACATCTTCAATACGCCGTTTCATCTTACTGAGTCATAGACAGAAAAGTTTGTTCTCTCCCAAAAGCGTTGAATAATCCTAACAACCCAGAGCTATATCCGATGACTAGAATTTTTTATTTTATTTTTACCTTATAGAGATCTGTTGATTGAAGCTTCATGGTATTTACGTGATTGATGAAAAAAGTACATAAACAAAGTTTGCTTGTATAAACAAATTATTTATACGACAAACAAATGTTGGTACTATATATGACACTATTTGTCCTCAATGTTATCATCCAACAAAGTTTGCTTGTATTTAATTACCATGTTACTAATAAGTTTAATATTTGAATCATTAGTCATAGCAAACAATTTATAAACAGCAACAATATTCAATAAAGAGTATAACAAATTTAGCCTCTAAACAATAGAAAAAATAAACCAATAAAGCTAGTTACAGTCCCATGCAAGTTGATCCAACGATCCCACATTAGTATACATTGTGGGCATTAGTGCAGCTTCCATGAACTCTAAGTCAATGTTACACCCATCAAATGAACCCATATCCACATTGGTCTGACTCTGGACCACACCACCACCTCTCAAATCTAACCCCTGAGCCACCACTCCTTGACCCACCATCGTCGGCTGCAACATTTCTTGGTACGCTTCTGGTCTTCTTGCAGGCTCAAAAGCCTCTCCAAGATCGCTGTTAGCAGCCCAAGATTGCATCGCGGTCCCAAAATCAAGCGGCTGCGAGGAAGAAGATAGTGGCAATAGCATGGGCATTTTGGTACTTTCAACCAAATGTTGGCTTGAAAACCCTAGAGTAGATTGATCATACTTAACATCATTCTTCAAAACAAGATTGTAGTCTTCATAATTGAGGTTTGAACTCTGGTGAGTTAATGAATTTTCGTACAAATTATGATTCATGCCATGATCATTAGCATTCAAATGAGGTCGAAAAGGTTGGACCTTTTTCACATCTTTGGTTTGTGATGATGTGTTATTTATAATGGAGAAAACCGGCTTAGTGGAATCGATGTTTTTACTATTATTAGCATTAAGAACCGGGATCTGGTGTGGAGAAAGAAGGTTATGAGTGTTTGGATCCAAACCCTGAGCAATAAGTTTTTTCTTGATACAAGAATTCCAAAAGTTTTTAACCTCATTATCTGTTCTACCCGGTAGATGTTTTGCTATTTGCGCCCATCGGTTTCCAAGTATCCTATGAACATCGATTATCGTTCTTTCTTCATGCTCAGTGAACGAGCCCCGCCTCAGATCGGGCCTCAAGTAGTTTATCCATCTCAATCTGCAACTCTTTCCGCACCTTTCCAGCCCTGAAAGTACAATAACAAAATGTCACAAAACCAACATTATAACTCCAAGAACATAATTCAAGAAACATCATTACACCAGAAACCCGAAAACTGATACCCTAAAGCCTAAACCCTAATCTTGGCCATGTCAAAGATAATAAGATATATGAGTACTAGCCTGCAAGTTTAGGGACAGAACTCCAGCAGCCATGGCCATGATTGGTGATGTGTTTGATGAGTTTTTCATCTTCTTCAGGTGACCATAACCCTCTCTTAACCTTCTGTTTGGTGCAGCAGTGATGTCCCATGGATCTATCTACCAAAAAATCTCCTTCATAACAACAGCTCGTATCTTACCATATATTATATATAATGTCAAGATGGCTACTCCTCCTATATTTTATTAATTAAAATATGATTATTTATGTCCTTCTGGAATGGTACTTAATTATATTCTTGGAAAAGTAGTGACTTATGTTTTTCTTTTATGGAAAAGATATCCTAGAGGTTCTCCAAATACTTGTTATGTTATAAGTATTTGATTTAGATGAAGTGTACGTCACATAATCACAAATTTGAATTAGTTAATTTTTTGGCCCTACACTGAACCTCACCTGTTTCTAACGGTTAACAATATATTCACATTAAATGCATATATGCATATTTGTCAAGAGTGTATTTTGGATAAGAGGATCGACAATAAGGCGTTTTTGGGCACTTTATAAGAGATATGGCAAGAAGAGAGGAAGAAAGGGTTTTGTGAGTGGAAGAAAAGAGATATGTTGTATTTTAACCGGAACTTTGAAACCCGTGATTATAGATGTCTCTAATGATTATGATTCTTATATATGCATAGTTTATACTATACTAGAGTGTTAGTATATTTTTTGAATAGTAGGATATATGTAATTAGTGGAATAAAGTTACAAATAGTTAGGGATTTTTTCTTAATAAATTATTATTTTAGTTTCTCCAAATTTGATTACATATAGAAAATTGTTCAACATGAAACATGGTCATAATTTAAAGATAAGCCTCCATCAAAGATGTCATAAGTTGATTGAATATTTGGATAAATATAAAGCTTCGTTGTTACTCTTCTTCGTTATAGTAAAGAAAGCAAGTTAAAGTTTATAATTTACCCATTAAAAAACCCAAAAACACATGACCCTTTAACAAGAAACATCCTTAACCATTTTCATTCATTTTCAACTAACTAGAAAACCCCACACAACTTAATTCCTGTGCATATAACTTATCAATATTTATTTCACAAGTCTGCTAGAAAAAGGATATGTTCGACGCATTTTCGGTGAAAAATCGATTGTAAAAGGCTTATGCAACCGGAAACGTGATTACAAAAACCTTTGTGGGAAATCTCATTTGGCTACAGGCCATAAATTATTTTGCGACCAAGTTCAACAATCGCAAATTATGGATCGAAAGTTTTGTGACCAGTTTGTGGCTATTTTTTTTTTTTTTACAAATTTGCGACAATTAATTTTAGAACCCGCGCTTTGTGACCGATTAATTAACAGATTTGCGGTTGATTTTTATTTCTTGGAATATACAAATAAGAATCAAACATCATGTATCTCATTAATAATTAAGTATATCTCATAAATATATATGGCGTCTTCGGTCTTCACACACAAACCAAGCCTAAAGAATACACAAAATAACAAATTTCTACTACAAAAATAAAACAATGAAAAGTTTTCTTCCAAAAGCTGATCATTAGTCTTCAATAAGATACAATGAGATTCGATTTTCCCATTAAATTCTTCATGGCCTTATAAGGCCCATATCCAGGATATGAATAACATACGTGCACATCATAAGCTAAGAACATAAAACAGATGCATAAATAGCTTCTATAAAACTAAATATGTTATTACTTGAGTTGATAATGTGCAGTATATACCTTAATTTAGTTTGAAGTTTATCGACTGCGCACAAATATAACATGAATCATGTCATCTTGTTTATACATTAACGTAATGGGGAAGTATAAAAACTCGTAGCGTTGTTGTGACATTCAATCTTTCAATTTTAAATTACGTTGCGCCAGATTCAAATCCGTTAGGTGGAATCGTGCATGTGATCAAACTAAAATCTTATTACACGCTACACATTCTTTTAATCAACTCTAAAGAAACATAAATTATAAGATGCTGATAACAAATTTATAACGTATTTTTCAATTAGCCAGAAGAACATATTGGATCAAAATGTATGAACACAACTAAATGAAAACAACAAAAAGACAGGTTAAATGAAAAGTGTGCCATATACACTTTTTATCAATCATATACACATTGAATATATTAACACGTTAAGATAACACAGCTGTAAATATTCGTGACAATCTTGACACACACATATATAAGAAGACAAATAAGTCAATGTTTTTAAATTTTTATATATGTGGATGGCAGATCGATGAAATGGCAAACAAATAGCCATCATCTTGGAAACACTTATCATAAACATATTTTATTTTTCAATATATAAATGGATCGGATCCGGTTCCATTTTTCAGTCATTTTCTGTTTCAGTCCGGTTCTGACGGTTCCGAACCTGTTGCACAACCCTAACTAAGTAATTATAAACACCTAAAAGAGTATAATAATAACACAAAGAAAACCTCCCAAAAGGTCCAAGTATCAATGAGTTTACTTAAGAGCTTGAGTCAAACTTAATATTAGAAGAATTTGTGACGAACGTGATTACTGACTTTTTACTGTTGATTTGTACGAATCGAAAAGTTTGTCGTGATTTGACCATAAAAAGGAAAGCCTATAAATATGGATGGAGTGGTGAACTAATGATAATGTGGCCATTTCATAGATATTCTTTAATCAATTTCACAAGATATGGTAGCTTGCACCCTAAACCCTCTCAACGAGACACACATATATTAAAGATGGATCATATATCTCTCTTTTAAGATGCGAAGCAAAGGAAGAAACGAAAATTACATTGAATAGCATAATTATAACTAAATATCATAAGTTGAATAACATAATTATAACTAAATATCATAACTAGCTAGCGTAATTTAGTAAGCTACAATTATACAAGTGGCGTGATAAAATAACTCTAGTTGATTTTCGTGGTATAGTGTAATTACCAACTTACAACCGCGTTGTCTCGTCTCTTCAATTCGTACGCTTCATACACTTTTTTGATTATATACATTCTAGATTTTAGTTCATTCATGCATCAATTTGTGCTTATTGGCAAAGTTCATAGCAGAGGGTCGATTTGTGGCTAATAAAAGGGGTGGGGGAAGAGGGGAAGCCTCTCACATGAAAAAATAAAAATAGTGGAAAGCCTTTTCATTTAGCAACACATTTTGTATATTTTAATTAAAACATTATCTTTTTTTTCTAAGTTTTGTATATATTTTAAAAACATCTCATATACCATTTTTTATTTCTATATATATATTACTGACAAAAGTGTTTTCATATTCCTATACTTACATAATTATATAGAATTAATGATAAATATTAGTAACCCTTTATACATAGAGAATTACTATTACAGTCTACTATATATTTTAGAGTATGATGAATGAGATGTGAAATCTAAATAAGTGAAAAACTATCTATACTTCTCTTCATATTTTAGAAATAAAGGGTAATAAAAGCATGAGAGGTGAATGCTCTAACAATGTTAGCTTCCTGGACTGGAATTGGAAACAACTAGATCAACTCTTGATATTATTGATGATATTCTATACAACGTCTATTAACGAGGATGGTTCATTGGTTCTAGTTTCAGATTGTGTAATTTAAGCGTAGATCACCAATACTGTTTGGAAACTTAGCCCGTACCCATCAACCAACTAGATTACTGTGGTTAATGTTTCCATGTCTATTTGGTTTTCCATATATAACGGTGAAGCTATAGTTCCCCACTTTACGTTAAACCGAGTGGTTTTTTAGTTTTACTATCAAACCGAAAATGAAGGGGTATATGGTCTAGAAAGTGTTGCATGTTTAATTAAAGAGAGCGAAAAAGATGTTTTTCCCAACCCAAGATTTCTAGATAGGGAAAGTCATTTACTAAATTCTTGTAATCAATGAAATGTAGTGATGATTATGATTAGTCTGGTCTCAACTTTCATTCTTCTTCTTATTGCTATACTAATTATAGCAATAATATTATTATTAGTTATTATTATTAAGGCCTTTAAGAAAAATATTACTATCATTAAGAAAACTACATAACATCATTCGAGTAAGTCCTTTTCTAAATTCTGCCATCATATAATAACAAAATTAATTTCAATTCTCTATCCCAAAACCCTACGTCACTCACACACAATTTATAAGAGGGAGATTCTCAAAAATATGTATTTATATAAAAACAAATTCCAACTTTTATGTATCATTTTTAAAAAGTTCTAGAAATAGACATTATAAACATAGTCAATTGAAAGTTAATCAAATTAAATTGACATAATAATAATAATAATAATATATTGAAGCAGTTAAAATTATGTAAAATTTTGTTTTTATATATTTTTAAAAAATATGACATAAAAAAAAGCCTCACAAAAAATATAGGATGCAAGATAATAATTTTTATAAACAATAACATAAAAATAAGAGGTCACAAAAAATAGGGGACATGACATCATGATGTTTTTAAAAGATGATATAAAAATAAGGATAACGAGATATAGAGCAAACGACATAATAATTTTTATAAAAAAGACATAAAAATAGAGATTCACGTAAAATAAGAACATTAAATAATATTTTTTTAAAGGTCATAAAAACAAGGGATTGCATAATATTTTAAATATTTTTTAAATATATCGGATTACCACTAAATCGATAGCCACTAGTAAATTGCAAGGTCAAGCTAGTTGCGACAAGTTACTAGTAATAAACTACTCGTATAGGAAATGTATAATGAAGAACTAGTCGTTGACCAAGATCTGCTCGTAATGACTAATTAAGCTTTCAAAATAACCGGTCCAGTTAGTTTCTGGTAAGACTAACCGGTTCGATATATTTGGTATACAAAACAAATCGTTATGGTTAGTTTTGTAAACAGCGCGTGTCTCGAAAATTTGCAATCTACTCATCGCGATGCAGTACATGTGGGAGTTGATTACGAGACATGCAACTTCTTTAGTCGTGGTGACTAAATTACTAGTGAATGTATTCGTCACAGTTAGTTTATAGCAACATGGCATGTTTTAATTGGCTATGCAGACTACTCATCTGTTAACATAATCTACTCGTAACGACTAATTTATAACACTTATTTCTTGAATATTTTGAAAATGATACTTATAACTTGAAATTTGTTTTCATAAATACATATTTTGAGAATTTTCCCTTTATAAGAGGTGTAAACAAACCAAGTCAAACTCAAGCTCGACTTTATTGCTTATTAATTAATAACTAGGATTTAGGACTCGCGCTTCGCGACGGGACTGTTAAATCTGACAAAAAACATAAGTAAAAATGTTAAACCATAAACTCGTTGTAAGTCGATGCGAAGCCAGTCTGTATCAAATTACGACATCGAAACTAAACAAAAGAAATAAACCCGTTAATGCCAAAATACAACAAATTTTTATATGTGGAACCAAAAAGACCGGCATGTTACTGTTGCGAACCAACACAAATTTGGTTCATATCAGCGGTACCAACACAAATTCGGTTCGTATTAGCGGTATCAACACAAATTCGTAAACATACATTAGTAATCCAAAAAAATATTATAAAGGTGGGCTAGGTATTAAACGTTGACACGCTGATATAAACCATGCGACGATGAGATATTTTTAAATCACAAAAAAGGTTTTGGTCATTGTAAAAACGAACTATAAAAAATATGAAAGTAAAGTTTAAAAAAATCGTTTAACCAAAAATAAGATATGTAAAGCAGACACTTGTCCAAATTTAGTGTTAAATATAGTTAGTTAAATATTTTAATTACTTGACAAAAAAATTATAATAGCGTAGTAAAAACTATTATTTTATTTTTAAAATTATGATTAGTGAATTAATGGTTATAATAATTAATAAAATATTAAAAAATAAATAGTAAAAGGAATAGTGACTTTGTGAGAGGGATGCAATCCCCTTTTTAATATATATATATATATATATTAATAAATTGTGTATACATTTAGAGTAGCTTTTATATATGCTTATATAACTTTTGTATATAAAATAGAATATATACACTATTTAATTAATTTTATTATAACTTTATATATAATTGTTATTAGTATATATAGAGATATTTAATATATAAAACAACACTTCATAAATAATAAAGTCGATTAGACTTGCGAGTCAACTTGAGCATGCATGGTTAGTGAAATTCGATCTTGAGCTCATTTATCAAGCCAACTTACTTTTGGCTAGGCTAGAGTTCAATTTCAAATTAGTTTAAGCTTAACTTGATTAAAGTTTTAGTTAGCCGGACTTTGAGTAGCTCACGATTTTTTTACACACCAGAGAATATGATATACCAAGAGGGAACATATATAAAAATAAATAAAATGAAAATGTATACTTAAGAAAGTAAGAAAAATTGTAGAGTTGACATGTGTCTTGGGCGATAAAGTTTATCAATAATTCTTTTGATTACTTACAAATTACAATTGAGTGGAATCGCTTTTAGCCTAGCTTTTCTTATAACTTTGGTTGTATTTTTTACACTAATAAAATTGATTTAACTATCAAATAACAAGATGAAATCTTAGAGGTTTATGCATTTCTTTACTCAATTTCTAACTCACACTAAATAGATATTATACAACAGAGATATCAAATTATCTATCTTTTTGATAATGTTTGGTATACAAAAATAACATATGGAAAGAAATGAGTTATTATGACAGAATAAATAAAATGATGTTTTGTTGATCAATGAAAGTGAATCAACTATTACATAAAGAATTTCATTACATTAAAATCATTCATCTCACCCCATCCCTCTTCACATTTTACTCGTCTTTCACTCTACTTTTTTGACACCACCACCTGACCACCTGATCATCAGCACTGTTACCAATGCCAATGCCATTGCCATTATTACTACTTGACCACCACGAGTCGCCACCACATAACCACCACCGTTGCTGCCATCACTACAGTCGCCACACCCACCTAACCACTAGTGCTACCACCATCATCGTCGTTGCCGCCGCCATCCCCACCATCGTCGCCACCCCCATGGGCACTACCTGACCACAACCACCGTCGCCACCACTATTGTCGGTCCGACACCACTACGCCACCGTGACCATTGCAAAAAAAATTGATATTTTGTTTTATTTTGAGATATGAGTATTTTTATCATTTATATTTCATACTCGCGCCTTTTGTTCTACCAACCTAAAGTAAAATAATTCATTATATTCTCACTAGCTAGTCTACCTATACTAATAAAAGAAAATAATTCTGGACACATGACATTCTAAGATTAATTATCACTATCAAATTTCTGCTAAAATCACTTCTTTTCTATGGATGGAAAAGAAAAAAAATATCTTTCAATATAAAGTATTTATTATAAATTCAACATACTGTATTTATTGGTAAATCTCCATTGATTGAATTATTAATGTCATAAATTATAGTGTAAACATACTTAATATAAAAAAAGATTAATATAGTAATTACGTGTCATCTATCTATCAATACGTGCGGAAATTGTGGTAAGATATTTAGTGGCGAAGCTTGGACTAAAACACGATTGTATTCATATGTTGTACATATATCTATCATACACATTCAACTATTACATACATACCTCCCTTGTCAATACGTGCAACATCCGAAGATCGTTCACGTACCGACAAGCTTTCGTTCACATTCAAGATATACATAACTAACATATAAATCATACATGGCATACACTTACCATTTAAGGAAAGTGTATTAACTATCACATTGAGTATGTACACAGCCCCGAAAACATAACAAGAAAATGGGGCTAGAAATTCACCTGAAGGCGGTTACGTTCACCGTTTATGGTTATTCCTTTCTTGAGTTGTGAACGACTAACTATATAACAATTACACATATCAATTTAACTATCACTACCCATATCGTGTTTCTAATTTTTGGGACATATCATAAACGACAAAGCTATTCATGTTGATCCCACTAAAATTGAGGCCGTTAAGGATTGGAAACTCCAACGACTCCCACGGAAATCTGATCCTTCCTCGGTTTGGCTGGATATTATCGGCGATTTATTCTAAAGTTTTCCAAAATCTCTTTACTCCTCACCACGAGATGCAAATGATCATCCCAACTCCCTCCAAAGTCTAAAACACAAGCACGTAGCATATTCTCAAGGGTATGGATCGTCCTTTCAGGCTGCCCATCGGTTTGAGGATGATACACCGTACTGATGTTCAATCTTGTTCCCATAGCTTTATGGAACTTCTTTCAGAATCTTGAAGTAAAGCGAGTATCTCTATCAGACACTATTGATAACGACACTCCATGCTTAGCCACAACCTCTTTTATGAACACATTTGCTAACAAATCTGACGAGATGGCCTCTCGTATAGGTAGAAAATGAGCACTTTTCGTCAAATGGTCCACAATCACCCAAATGGTATCATGATGTTTAGCTGTACGGGGTAGCTTAGTTATGAAATCCATGGTAATATATTATCATTTCCATTCAGGTATCTCTAGTGGCTGCACCTTCCCATAAGGCTTCTAGTGCTCTGCTTTGACTTGCAAGCAAGTTAAGCACTTATTGACATAATCTACTACATAATTTTTTATACTAGGCCACAAGTAGTCTCTCTTCAGATCCTGATACATCTTGGTGGATCCTGGATAAATCGAGTATCTCGACTTGTGAGCTTCATCTAAGATTCGACCTCTAAGATTTTCATGGCGTGGAATCCACATACGGTCAAACCTAGTCTTTACACCATGAGTGTTATCTATCAGCTCGTCTTGCTGTCCAAAAATTCTCTCATTCTTCATTAGTCCTTCATCTGCAAGTACCTCCAATTGTACTTTGATGATCTCTTCAAAGAGGTCTGAGTTAATGATCAACTTATACGACTTCACCGTTGCAATGACTTTTTCATTCTTACGGCTTAGTGCGTCGGCGGCCACATTAGCTTTACCAGGATAATACTTGATATCATAGTCGTAGTCCTTTATCAACTCTAACCATCTTTTTTGTCTCATGTTCAATTCTTTTTGCTCGAAGAAGTACTTTAAGCTCTTATGATATGTGTAGATAGTACACTTAGTACCATACAGATAATGTCTCCATATCTTTAGAGCATGCACTACAGCTGCTAGCTCTAAGTCATGCGTCAGATAAGTACTCTCGTGAACTTTCAACTGTCTGGACGCATAAGCTATCGCTTTTCCTCGTTGCATCAAGACGCAACCTAACCCACGATGCGAGGCATCAGTACAAACAACCAAATCTTCGTCACCATCGGGTAGAGCAAGGATTGAAGCTTGTGTGAGTCTTTTCTTCAATTCCTAGAAAGCCTCCTCCTGAAACTTACCCCAATTGAATACTACAGACTTCCGGGTCATTCCGGTCAACGGTGTGGCTTTCTTGGAGAAGCCTTCAATGAATCTCCTATAATAGCCAGCCAACCCTAAGAAACTGCGTATATCAGTAGGGTTCTGTGGAGTCTTCCAGTTTGTTATCGCTTTAATTTTAGCTGAGTCCACAGTAATCCCTTCAAGATTGATTACGCGTCCTAGAAACTGCACCTCACGCAACTAGAACGCGAACTTCGAAAATTTAGCATGCAGTTTCTCTTCCTTAAAAATCTCCAATGCTTCTCTTAGATGTTCAGCATGGTCAGACTCGCTCTTTGAATAAATAAATATATCATCAATGAAGACGATAACTGATTTTTCCAACATCGACTGACATACCTGATTCATCATGTCCATAAATGGTGCTGGAGCATTCTTCAGACCAAATGACATCACAAGGAACTCGTAGTGTCCATACCACGTTCGAAACGCCGTCTTAGGTATGTCTGTCTCTTTCACCTTCAGCTGATGATAGCCTGATCTAAGGTCTATTTGTGAGAACCAGCTTGAGCCTTGTAGTTGATCAAACAAATCATCAATCTGTGTCAACGGATATCTATTTTTCACTGTAAGCTTGTTCAACTCAAGGTAGTTTGTAAACATTCTCCTACTGTCATCCTTCTTCTTGAAAAACATGACTGGTGCGCCCCACGGGGAAACACTTAGTCTTATGAAACCTTTATCAAGGAGTTATTGCAGTTGGGACATCAATTCTTTCATCTCGGATGGCGCCAGACGGTAAGGTGCTTTCGCAACGGGTTGTGCTCCTAGTACTAAGTCTATCTGGAATTCTATCTCTCGCTCCGGTGGCAACGTCCTCAGGGAACACTTCTAGGTATTCGCGTACAATAGGAAAATCTTTCACTTCCTTCGTCTCGGCCATAGCTTTGACAACATACGCCAGGTAGGCACCGTACCCTCGCCTTATCAATCCTTCGGCTTTTATCATCGAAATGACATTAAGCTCTGAACTTTCTTTATCCCTATAAACCGTCACCGTACCACCATCAAGGATTTTAACCTTATTAATCTACTCTTACGCACTATTTGAGCCTCAGACTCGGATAGCCAATCCGTCCCCAAAACCACATCGAACCCTCCTAAGGTCATGACATACAAGGTAACAGGGAACTCATGTCCCTCTAACTCTATCTTACAATCCTTAACCATTCTCATTATTTTAACCGAGGGTCACTAGCGCTTTCTACTATAAAGGTTTCAGGCACCCGACAACATTTCATTTTTGCTAACTTACTAAATGTCGTAGCTACAAAACTTCTATTCGCACCCGAATCAAACAGTGCTGAAGCAAAAACACCGTTCACTAGAAACATATCTGTCACGACATTTGGAATCTTCTTCGCCTGCTCCTAAGTCAGCATGTATACCCTAGTCCTTGGCCTCACTTGCTCAGCATCTTTCTTCTCACTTCCTCCAGCTTCACCACCTATGCAAGCCTTTGCTAGGTGATCGGTCTAACCGTAGCTGTAACATGCGGGATTTGCATGGCAATCCTGGGCAAAATGCCCCATCTTTCCACATTTGTAATAGGCATTTGACCCTAACTTGCATTCCCCACCATGGGATTTTCCACACTTATGGCACACATCAGAACCAGTGCCCCGCTTGCACTCACCAACGTGCATCTTTCACAAGTCTTGCACGACTTCTTCTCCCACACATTCTGTCTCTTATCTCTAGGGTTCCATGATTGGGTACCGGGTCACTTAGCAGGAACAACTCATTTCTTTTCTTTCTTCTCTTCCACCACCACCTCATCCACACCCAAGTCATCGTAAACCATCTCGGCAAGTTCAACCGCAGAGTCGAAAGTAGCAGGTTTACTTGTCTTAACCAAAGTGCGGACGTTTTGTGGTAGTCCCCTTATATAACACTTGATCATTTTGGCTTCAGTATTCACCATGTCAGGCACCAACATGGACATGCGATTGAATTTGGTGGTGTAATCGCAGTGTGTCATCTTGCCCGCCTTCAGATTCAAATACTTCATCTTAGCTCTTTCAACCTCAGCATCAACACAGAACCTCCTCATCACTAACTCCTTCAGGTCATCCCATCTCATAGCCTTAACTTTCTCTCAAGCCTTTCTCTGCTCCACCGACTCCCACCGGTACATATATAGCTTCATCTCCGAACGACTGGGTAGCATAACCCACCCGCTTGATCAGGACGACACTCGCTAATTAGGATAACCTTGTCCATGGCGGTTATCCATTGGAGAGTAGAGATTGCGTCCCCTAAACCAATCAGCTTCGGCGGGTCACACCATTTGAACGACTTATAGTTACACCCACCTCTTCCTTTTTTCCTTGCATCAACCTCACCGATCGAACTTCACTAGAGTCGCCTTCCCAATCATTAGCTTTCTTACCATCATCCCCTGCCCTCTCAGTGGTCCACACATGGCTTTCAGCAGACTTTTCAGGTTGCGAGTTCTTCACTGCAGCAGCTACAGCTTGATTAATGGCGGCCTAAACCGCGCGGATCCAGTTGATACCCTTCGTTGTTGCTCGGCTTCTGTCCCGCTGCACTTCCTTCTTCCCTTGTGTTAGTAACAGGTTCTACATAAGGTTCTTGGACAATACGTGGTCTACCACGACGTCCAGTGCGACCTCCTTGTCCAACGACCTTTCTTGCTCCAGCCATTCGTATTCTACAAGGAAACACAAACGTAATCACTTAAGGAACCATTTAGTACAAGGATAGTAAGGCTAAAAGGTAATAAAAGTGGCCAGCTGTGATTAATAGATCACGTTACTTTCTGTGTCCTATACACTTCCCCTTGTGTGACTATTTGTGCTGGTTCTACTTTTAAGCAGTTAGACAATCAAACAGTTCATATAATCACATACTCCTATCCCTAACAATTAAGCTAGCTTCCTTATACTTTCTTATATTAAACATGAAATTAATCGTACATTATACCTTTACTGGGCTTGCTTGAGTGACAAATGGCTTGAACTGGCATCTTCTTTCTTTTCTTACTTATGTCACATTCTCTATTCGAGCTTAAGCATGTAGGATTCTTAATTCTCTCGAACTTATGCTCTGATACCAACTTGTATGGCCCCGGTCCCGGTGCCCTACTTTGGTGTTGGATTTACTCATAAACACAGTTCTAAATATCAGAGTGGAGTAAAACTTTCACGGAATAATAATAAATGTCAACAATTCATTACAAATATCCATAGCTTGTTCTTTTTAAAACATAATATAAAATGATTTATTTAAAACATCATGACAAAACTTCTTTGGATGCCAGCCCCTTCAATCCTGCCATGTGTCCTTCCCTCAAGCCAACTGCTTCAATCTATTCACTTGCGTGCATACTAAAAGTCAGCTATGCTGAGTGAGTTTTAATTAATACAGGTAACATACAATACATTCACATACTTACATACATACGCATCCGAAGATACATATACATACTTAGCATTTTACCCTTCTTCATACTTTCATACATACATACATATATACATACATTTCGTCCTATAACCTTCGCAGATACTATTAGGGTCTGTTCCCTTCATTCGCAGATATTACTAGGGTCTGTTCCCTACATTCGCAAATATTATTAGGGTGTGTTCCCTTCATTCGCAGATATTATTAGGGTCTATTCCCTACATTCGCAGAATATTATTAGGGTATGTTCTCTACCTTCGCTCTACCATACTTTCATACTAACATTTATACAATTTCGTACATACCTTGCTTTATCATTCATTCATACACAATTACCTATGCTGACACTTACCTCTCTTGGCGATACGTGCAATATCCGAAGATCGTTCAGGTACCAACAAGTTTTCATCCATATTCTTATTATAATATATATCACATATATCATCCATGCATACACTTACCACTCAAGGTAAGTTTGTTGACTAATCACATTGAGTATGCACACAGCCTCGAAAACATAACAAGGAAATGGGGCTAGAAACTCACCTGAGCTCGATTACGTTCACAGTTAATGGTTATACCTTTCTTTAGCTGTGCGGCGACTAACTGTATAACAATTACACGTATCAATTAATTATCATTACCCATATCGTGTTTCTAGTTTAATTATAACCCTCAATGAAGGGGGGTCCGGGGGCAGCGCCCCTGGCAGCGGGGTTCTAGGGGCGGCAGAACCCCTGGCTAGGGTTAAGCTGCCAAGTCAGCTTGGAAAAATTTTATTTCCATTAACTTCCTTAACACAATTTTCATTAGGATTCTTAATTTATTATTTTATTTGCTAACTCATAAAGTTCGAGGGATTCTTTGTAATTAATCCATTCTATTCTAAGTCCATGGACCTTTCTATCATTCTTTCAAAGTCTAATTCTTTATCCAATCCTCAAATTCTAATTCGTTATTTTGTTCGTTAACGAAGGAGGCTCCTTCGTTATTTCTCTATTGTAACGAATTGACATAGCGAATGGCTGCTCATTCGTTATTCTTTCTTAACGAATGGGCATAACGAATTAAGGTTCATTCGTTACTTTTCCTTAGCGAATGGGCATAATGAATTGCTGCTAATTCGTTATTTCTCCTTAACGAATGGGCATAACAAACTGCTGTAAATTCGTTATTCTTCCTTAACGAATGGATATAACGAATTGTTGTTAATTCGTTATTCTTTCTTAACGAATGGACATAACGAATTGCTGTTAATTCGTTATTCTTCCGTTAACGAATTAGGGTTAGGTCAGAAACATTCTCTGACATACTCAACCTCGCACGCGGCCTTTCCGGCGCCACCGTGCCGGAAAAACGGGCGGTGACCGGAAAACGTATTTTCGCACCGTTTTCACCGTTTTTCGTCCCGTTCGATCCAGATCTGAGCTAGGATGACTCCTAAGTTCATCTTTTGACAGATTTATACCTTATTCCATCCGGGTCTCGTGACTTTAACGGTTGAGGGTGTCGGCTCGTCGTTTCGCGACTATATCTAGCGGGTTTGGATCCACAAGATATCATAATATCATTACCTCGTATCGATGCTCGATTTTCCTTCTTGGTTTCGATTAGAGAGAGAGCTTAAATGTGTGTTTTGGATAGTGTATGGAATGGATGAGAATGAGAGAATTAATGGATAATTATGGTACTTATACCATGGGTTATGGGCTTAAGCCCATGGTTTTTTTCTTTTCCTTATTAACCAAAGTCCATTACCCATATTACTTAACCCAACTCAAGCCCGACTCATAATAACTCATATTTTATTTTATTAACCGAAACGAGACAAAACAAAACGTAGGAACACCTCAATATGGTGTAGTGGCTCAGTTAAAATTTCATAGGGTGGCTTAAAAGAGATCAAGAATAATGCAAATCAATTATTCATTATCGTTTAAGTTTAGTGTTGATTTCTTCATCATCCCTTAGTTTTCTTTTTGTTTAATTTTTCGAATTAGTATTATGGGTAGTATATAAACCTGATAGTTGTTTGATTAATCTTTGTATGTTTCGTTTGTCAATTACTAAATTAAAAGAGTTGCTTGACTATTTATAGCAAACCCAGTGTTCTTGGTTGTTTAGTCGTTGGTTTCACTTAAAGTTAACAAAAAACACAATATTATGACAATTTAAGGTTTTTTTTCGGAAAACAAAACTTGATTTTGTTTTGTGTTTATAATATTTTCATTTACTGAAATAAATAAGGTAGTGATTACATCAAAAAAGAAGACAAACGGAAACAAATTGTGCCGCTACTTATTTTTTAAATTGCATTATGATGAACGGAAAAAAAACACCCTTCCTAAGAAATAAAAATAAACTACAGGGAAGGAATTACTTCTCTTCGGGAATTGCCCCATTTCATCGTATGATTTAAAAATTATTTTTAATAATTAATTTCCTTTTTTATCGAAGGGACCATCTATTTACTTTCTATGGTTTTAAATTATCAAAACCATACTACATTTTCCAACCCCTAAACAATAAGTAGGAAATTCAAACTTCGCGGTGAGTTTACTTTACTCGAGCAGGTATGAAAGCTAGAGGTAGTGGTGTTCAACCCATGCGTCGCGGCGAGGATGTTGTCGGTATCGTTTTCGGTTTGTTATGATGCGCATAAAACGCCGGAAATAAAAAGAAAACGTTTCAAAATTTATAATCATTCCATCTTTTAGATTGGCATACTAGCTTTGTATACTTATTTCTCTCTCGTACCTATCTCGTTAGGCATATTACGACTTGGGTGTTCGATTAGGCGCTGCCCAATTGCGGGGTGCCCGTCTGAATAATCTTTACGCTTTCTCTTTCAAACAATAAAACATCAATCAATTCTCTTAAATCTACAACCAACTAAAATGAGACTATGAGAGATGTAGCTCCCTAGGGATTTATGCATTATTAATAATTTAACATGATAAGTGGTACATGTTTACAATTGAAGTAAGCACATGAGCAAAAGCACAAAGTTGAGAAAAGAACAATGCATGAAAATTATATAGAAATCTAAAACGTGACCTTTGTTATTTCATTGAAGACCGTTGATAATATTGACTTTTTAGGAGCTGAAACCACTTTTATAGTTATTATTACTGAAAATCATGAGAAACCTAATGGCAACGCAGATAAATATACCATTAACCTTTTATATGTTTGAAATAGAGAACTATGAAATAAATACTTATAATCATTACAATTAAAGTGTTTATCCTTTTTTCTTAATCATAATACATAATAATTACTTACATGATCACTATTTTTGTTACGCTGGTTGTTGTGAATGAGTTTTAAACCTCAAGATAAAGCGTCATGTCACGTTAAAGCTTCAACCATTTAACATCATGTTGTGGTTTAAAAGCTCCGCTATCATGTTAAAGTTTTCCCCTTTAGCATTTGGACCTCACTATATTTTAGAAGCTTCTCCTTTTTAGTTTTTTATTTATTTTAATTTGTTCATGTAAAATCTTTACGAGATATTTATGAGTTTGTCGAATCATGAAATGAATCTTACCTGATCCATGACGATGTTTCCACGGATTTTGAGATGAACGAACCACGTCTTGATCTTCTTCCTCTGCGGCTGCGCCTGTGATCTGCCATGTTGAGACCTGCAATGGTTTCGGGGGTGTGGAGGTGACTGCTAAGATATCCTGAGGATTTATTGTTTACAGACACAAAAAGTGGTGGTGGCTCTTATTGAGCATGACCCGCTAACAAGGAGGTGGAGACCTCCTTATATAGAGAGCCTCATGGCCACCATCATGATACCCTAATGGGCCTAGCCCAGTTAGGGTTACCTCCACAAAACCCCCTCAGCCCAATAGCATTGTATTAGTCCGTGTAATAAAATAAGCCAAACATAATAGATTTAGGGTCGTAGAACCAGGTTTTAGTACCATACCCCTACTCGAATCATGAAATGAATCTTACCTGATCCATGACGATGTTTCCACGGATTTTGAGATGAACGAACCACGTCTTGATCTTCTTCCTCTGCGGCTGCGCCTGTGATCTGCCATGTTGAGACCTGTAATGGTTTCGGGGGTGTGGAGGTGACTGCTAAGATATCCTGTGGATTTCTTGTTTACAGACACAAAAAGTGGTGGTGGCTCTTATTGAGCATGACCCGCTAACAAGGAGGTGGAGACCTCCTTATATAGAGAGCCTCATGGCCACCATCATGATACCCTAATGGGCCTAGCCCAGTTAGGGTTACCTCCACAAAACCCCCTCAGCCCAATAGCATTGTATTAGTTCGTGTAATAAAATAAGCCAAACATAATAGATTTAGGGTCGTAGAACCAGGTTTTAGTACCATACCCCTACAGAGTTGTTTATGATCAATGAGTTTTCTAGTCTTTTTTTTTCTAGTCTTAACTTATTAAAACAATTTCAATAACATTGAATTTTTTAGTATTAGTTAAAATATTACTAATATATGCATGAATTGAAAATGGGCGATTTTTTTTCAAATTTTTTGCATTATAGTAATGTTGCCGACAATATTCATAATAATTCCTCATAATGCCCTGAAAACTTTGAGTATGGCGTTGGGGATATTTGTAAAAGCTTGTTTTACCTTTTCAAGTTTCCTTTATTTTTGTTGACTTTCTTTTAAGACCTTGAGCGGTATGCCCTTTTGCAACTTTACACTTTTCCTACTACCATTCAAGTCAGCTTATTGAGACCCAAAGACATGGGATAGGGCTAGAATTTGGGTTATAACTCCTATTTACAAAATTAAAATTCTTATGACTAAAACTGATTAACTTAAGAGCGTTGCTTTGAAAGTCGGATAGAAAAATTGTTGGACCAGGGAGGCGAGTATCAGACAGTTCAAACGGGGACGGATGAACCATATAGAATGAACCCGAGCGGTTTTTACAAGAACCCGTTTGGGTTGGTTCGGGTCAATGTATCGCAATAATATTGAACTTTAGATGCTTATAGGTCGTGATTTGAGACTTTTCATTTGTATTTGGGTAGTGTTGGACTTGAAAGGTCAAGTATAAATGAGTAACTGTTAAAATGAAGTGTCCTAAGGCTACTGGATCAGTGTGGAGTGACGTATAACGATGGGAAATCTTGAACTTGCTAAGACGAACAAATTCGTTGACTGACCACATATTAAAGGGCTACCCTCATGTGACCAACCTTCAATATGAGAATAAGCATCATGTTTTACTTTGATGCAAGGCATGGTGTAAACACTAAACAGGATTATAATGGTCGTCATACTACCATGTTGTGGATCCGATCCAGATTACTAGCTCATGACTGAATTGGTTACTTCTTGTTCTCCATCAACTAACATGGTTATAGGGTCGGCCCTTAGGATGGGCAAGCCGCACCCTGGCCGAGACCCTTTTTCTGAGGGCCTAATATTTTTTATATATTTAAAAGTTGAAACCTTAAAAGAGAGATTGGATCCTCTTAAAAGTTTAAAAGCTTATAAATACTTAGACTCAAATTATTCTTTGATCTATAATCCAAGTATCCAACAATAACTTATTGGGCCTAAATTTAAAGTAAAAAGAATAAAAACTATATAAAAAAACAAAATAGTGACGAATGGAGGAAGAGTCTAGTAGTCGTTTTAAGGCTATATATTTTTGCTATGTTTATTTTTATAAAATTAATCGTTGTTTAAAAATATATAAAATTCGTTACTCAATAGGCCCAAAGGAAATAAATAATCTCACATTTTGCGCTATTGACAGATAATATACCCTCGTTAAAAAACACTTTTGGCTCATCGTATCTTTTTATTTAATGCAAATATCCCTTTACACATTTTCATATATTCACCCTCAAATGATTTGTCCAAATGTTCGAATTTCTTTTTATCCCAATGATAATCGTTATTATAAACTTTACGTCTTTACTTCTTAGATGAATCTTTCTCTAGTCACAAAGTCGTATGCCTATATATATAATGAGGAATTCTGAAGATTGAATCTCAAATCTTAAACCACTTGATTAATCATGATCTAGAACCACATCTGAAGTTTTGGAACTAATTTTGCAGTCCTTGCAAACAATTTTGCAGCAGTCATAATGTTATCCCACTCTTGAGATATTCCATCCTTACCAGTCAAAGTGCGGATCAAAGCGTTACCTCTTACGTATTTGCGAAAGGCTCCCCGCAACATATCTTTACTGATTCCTCCGATATTCAAACTTTCGTCATTAAACCGCGTAATGAAGTCTTCAACAGATTCATTATCTCAGCGAACAACATCTAAAATCTCTGACAGGTCACGAGTGTGCTTCTTTTGCTGACTGAAATGTTGGGAAATTTTTTTCACCAGATCATCCCAACTAGTAATCTGCCCATCAGGTAATTTCTCGAACCATTCATGCGCTGCCCTGGTTAATGTCAATGCGAACATGTGACACCAATGGAGATGATCACTAGGATCCGTCATCCCATTGTACTTACCCAATGACATAGGTATTTTCACGTTAACTGGGAATGGAGCTGTTGCGATACGCGCTATGAATTTCGATTTTTCAGCAAAGGCTGCGGGGCGATATGTTTTTGTGAAATCATCTTCCGCATCACTGTGGTACACAGTCTGGCGAACTACTGCCTGCAGGCGGCTAGTCCCCTCTCTAGTATGAATTTTGCTATTACCACTGAAATAACTAACATCACTTGGACGATATGTTGGATTATAACTGTCATACTCGATTCTGTGAGGATTGCGTGTGAAAGAATAAAGACGATCACACCTTCTTCTTTCAAAGTCATCTTCAGAGGTTCTCTCCGTTTGTAGACAAGTTCTTATCTGACTACTCCGAATTGCGATAGAAGGAGCCGGAGATCCTCCAGATGCGTCATCAAAAATTAAAATACGAGCACGAATTCGCTCTTCACGAATCATACGCTCATATTCAGCTAAGGCATTTTCTTGCTGAATACGTAACCACTCTTCAAGAGATTGGATTCCTTCAGATCTGGAGTTACTACCATGAGATCTCGTCAATTCAGAATCATCATATCCGTATTCCAGACCCAATTCTGTACGAGCCCGATGATTCTCACCAGTAACGTGTCCCAGATCACATGGAGTAGGTCCTCCAGGTGCTGTAACATCAACAGAACGTCTAACAGTTATCGGAGTTTCCGTCGGACCTTGGGGATTTTGACTCATATTGTATCGAAACAACGAAAACTAACACAATTCTAGCAAAAAACGGATGGCGCCAATGAAGAAACACTGATCTAACCCCTTAACAAGGTCTTAGATCCAGTGAGTCCAAAGTGTATGGTACGAACAACTACTAGCAACGATACTAGTCTGATCTCCCAAGTCCAATGACAGAAACCTGCAAAACAGACACCGTGAGCTCGTTACGGGAAGGACAAGAGGGGGGGGGGGTCTTCCCGTAACCACCATCCTGCGTGAGAATAAGTACTATTCCGGTGATAAGAGTATTTAGAGTAGATAGTTGGGATTGAATGAATACCTCATGAAGATTGTGAAGGTATTTATAGCCGAAGGATATGAGAATACAATTGGCTCAACTGTCCCTTTCTAGAAGATGCTCTCGTAACCATCTAGACACGTGTCCTCAAGTGATAGGTTGAGCTATACGGCCCATGTGCATGGTTGTAACAACCTGGACACGTGTCTTCCTGTAATAGAACGAGATAAACTTGACCATGTGTTATAACAACCTGGCCACATGTCCTTCTCCTATTGGCTGGAGAATCACGTGCTCTCCAAGACCAAATCTTGGTAAGTCTTTTAGAAGGAAATTGGTTAATTACAGTTGTCCTATGACGCTGCCTTCTGGTCCTCCTTTGTAGGTGAAAATACTAGCCCGCGGATGACTTCTGAGGGCGTCTGGATACTCCCGCACATAGTCTCTAGGATGTACCATTGTTCTTCCTTTGTTATTGAGTCATGCGGGTGATCTATATGTCCCGCAGGTGGTATAACAGGAGTTTCCCTCTGACCCGCGGATGATACTTAAGGGTATTTGGGTCTTTTGGTGCCCTACCTCTATACCGTATGCCCGTATATATAATGAGGAATTCTGAATATTGAATCTCAAATCTTAAACCACTCGATTAATCATGATCTAGAACCACATCTGAAGTTTTGGAACTAATTATGCCACACACCAAATGCCAAAAGATACTGCATGAGTGAAAGTGTATATGATATATAGGGGACACTTACGAGTAGCGGCATAATTAAATTTAAAGTTAACTATACTAAGTTAAAACATTAGGCTATGTGTAGTGGAGGGGCTATAATTGGGGGCGAATTGTGACACGTGACGCCCGGTCAGCAAAGGGGACGAATTTGTTTGGGGGTGTAATGGTGTAGGGGCTACAAGTTGGGCCCACAATATCTTTTTTTTATTATTTTCTTTTTATAAATAAACTAATTAAATAAAAACCAATTCATTTAAATAATTAAATAAAAATGTATTAAATTAAAAAGAAATACAAAAAATACATAACTAAAAAAATACGTAACTAAATATATAAAAAAAAACATATAGCTCGGTTGGCGTATATGTTTAGGTTCAGGTCGGGAAATTGAAACGGATAGCTCGGTTGGTTTAGGTTCATCGGGTTCCATTGTAAATTCACATTCGGTTGGTTTTGCTAACCATGGTGTTGACCGAAAGGAGGGAATGGGTGGTTCGGGTCGTTTCTAGGATTCATTTTGCATATATATATACACACACACAACATATATACATATACATATATATATATCACACGCACAACATATACACATATACATATACATATATACACACACACACAACATATATACATATACATATACACACACACACACAACATATATACATATACATACATATACATATACATATACATATACATATACATATACATATACATATACATATACATAATAATAATAAACTTATCTCCTCCAGGCGACGAATAACCCACGCCCCCCGCCCAAATCGTCCCAATTTCGCCAAGGGGAGGCGGTGTTCGCGCCCAAATTCGCCCCTTTCTTACGTCCACTACACATGACCTTGGTCACATTTCAAAGTTATTGCTTACTTTTTGTACAATTTGGACGTACTGTTGTGTATTGATGCAATCAGCAATTTAAACTTAGCTATTTGAGTTGGGTAACAAAAAGTATGAACATTGATCTTTTTACCCAGATACGGTTTGTTTGTTTTTTTACATCTTTATCCTGACTAGTGTTTTTTTTACTTAGGGTAACAACGGTGTCAGATTGACGTATTGAAATAATGGACGTGAACACGACTCATATATTTATTTGTGATAATGGCATCATCTTAACTTATACACACTTAGGGCCGGCTCCGAGAAGACGAAAACTTTTTTGGGCCAAAGACAAAAAAAACCGGGCCTTAAGTAAAAGAAATATTTTAATGAGTTTAAACAATTTAATTTTAAATGTGCTTATTTGATTACAATTTGAGTCGTGTACAAAATTTTTGTATAAAAATAAGCTTAAAAATGTCTTCAACATTTGTATAAAAATATACTTAAAAATGTCTCCAACAAGACTAGAACTCACAACCTTTTGATTAGATGACATACATCTTTGCCACTACACTAAACTAGCGGTTATTTATTTTGTGTTGAAACATTAATTATACTTATTTTTTTCATAAAAATACATATAAGTTTTTTTTTAAACAAAGTTCGGCCCTGGCAGGGCGTCGGGCCTGTAGCCGTCGACTACCCTGCCACCCTCCATGCCCAGCCTTGTACACGCTAAATCATGGAATCAAAACCCCCTCTATCTAACTAAATGAGTCAAATGAATTTTAAATGTAGAAGACGAGTTGTGTGGTAATCAAATTGTAAATAGGTTATAAATTGTGTTGATAAGTTGTAATGTGTTGTAACAAATGTGTTGAAAGAGTTGTAATGGTTTATAAGTCAACCTTGTAAATTTTAATTTTAAATGCATTAAACAGTCGATTTATTTAATTAAACAAGTTAAACACGTCAATTTTAGGAGCGAAGCTATGCAGAGTAAGACGGGTTAAAGTGGCACCAGTAATTTTAAATTTTATATAGAATGCATAATATAAATTTTTTGGTTGAACCCAAACTTTTTTTCAGTGACGGACGCATAAACATAAAATGTGAAATAAAAACTAGTAAAAGGAAAACAGAAAAGGCTAGCTTTCGGTTCTCATGTCATTTATCTCCTTACTTCCTTTTTTTTTTCCTCTGGAATCCTTTCCAAATCTATAATATATATAAATAAAAACATAAAAATCATACGTGTCACAATGTGGTCGCTCCCTTTTTTTTGAAGTCACAAGATTTGCTTAATTTTTAAATGGAGACTTCTCATGCATTTGACCCGAATTCATGGGTATATGTCTTATCAAACCCAGATATTTCTTAAACGGGTTATAACATTTCATTAAATAAAAAATTATTCTCACCAAATTATTGATGTAAAAACCCTATAAATTAGGATATGCTAAAATTAATATCTTATTATTTTAAAAAAAGATATATATTATTTAAATTACAAACCAATTTTATAGTAAAAAAATAAACGGGTCTTGGGTCTCATCAGAACCATATAGTTTTTAAACCGGGTTATAACATCTTATTTATTTGTGAAACAATTTATCATCAAACCATAAGTATATTATTAACTTTCATACAATAAAAAAAATAGAAATTCAAAAAACAAAAAAATTAGAACAAACAATATAAAACAACCCCGTAATACAAGGGATAAAAAATAGTTATATTATACATAGCTGTAGCTATTACTTCAATTTAACATGAATTTATCCATATTTTAAAGTATCATTTTTACAATAAAACTATAGGTATCAAGACGATTAATGTTTTTAAATATTTTTTCAATATGGTTATATTTAATGTGACCATAACGTACCTACCAATATCTACATTATATCAAAGTGCAAAAACCTTAAAATACATTTTTTTTTAAAAATTCGAGTTGATAGACATTAGAATACCCAAACTTATAGAACTCATTCAAAAATAATTTCTGATTTCTTAACTACACTTTTTTTCGAAAGATTAACTTTTATAAACACCAACACCAATACCAAACAAGAGAACAACACCTAAAGGCCGACACCACAAGCCGGAGAACAGCCCAAAAAAAAAGAGAAAAATTACATGAAATCAAAATTACACCAATTCTTCCAAGCTAAAGATCTAAATTTAGACCTATACTTGAACCAAAGGAAACCACAAGCCTTTATGTCGCCTATAATCTCTTCCAAAACAACCTCCTTTCCTCCAAAAACTTTTTCGTTTCTCGCCTTCCAAAGTCTCCAACAAGCAATTATGATAATTCCATGAAAAACCTCTTTTTCTATAGGACTGAGATTGATGGTCTTGTGTAGCTCTAGAAGGTCTCTAACCGAGAAGCCAAAAATAGGGGGAACCTTGCACCACCGACTTAAATTATCCAGACCACCGCCGGTACTTCACATCCTGTCATGGTATGATCCACCGTTTCTCCCCCCCTATCGCACAAGGGGCACCCACTTTCCGTGACCAGAATGTTCCTTCGTTCAAGAGCGTCCCGAGTTGGAAGTCTATCCATTTCCGCCCTCCAAATGTGAATGTTGCATTTGTTTGGAACCCATTTGCTCCACTTCATAATGTAGTTATTTCCTACATTTTTATTTTTTACAATCAACCTTTTAACCGAGCTTACTGAAAATTCGCCATCTTTGTCCCCTAGCCAATCCCTCCGGTCTGGCCCGTTAACCCAAACAGCTGCACTCATCAACCTCATGCACTTCTCCCATTCTTCCAGTTCTATCTCTTTACTCGGTTTTCTTTTCCAACACCAGCTCCAATCGAACTGTCCTCCTGCTCTCCAAAATCTTTCCTTGACTTTACACCTTTTGTGTCTTTCCAATTTAAACAAAGAAGGGCAAGCATCTTTGAGGCATACACTGCCCACCCAATTGTCCATCCAAAAGCACAACTTTTACCCATTTCCAACAGTAGCTTTTATCAAGTCTTTTAACTTTCTTCCATCCCACTTTAACTTATTTATAGACTTAGGAAGGTTAGCCCATACACCTGTGTATCCATTTTTTACCGGAACCACATCCCAATTTCTTAGATGATTATGAATAGACTCAATAATCGTTAACCACAGCCCCGTCTCTCCCGTTTTGTATCTTCATCCCCACTTAGTTAATAAAGCGTTATTTATATCTTTGATCCTCGAGATTCCTAAACCGTCCTTATTTTTAGGGGTAGCAACCCTCTCCCAAGCCACCCAATAGATTCCTTCACTACTCAACTCAAATATTGAGTTTTTTACCAAAGTAGGGTGGTGGAAAAAAATATTTACCAAAATGGAGGATTTTAAAACTATTTACCAAAATAGGTTTTTTGTTTTTCTTTTTTAATTTTTTAACATCTTTAAATCTTTTCTTCTCTTTACTCAACACATGGTACCCAACCCCCTTCACAATCACAAAACGGTTAATTTTTTAAGTTTTCCGACGATTAATCCGGCAATCCTGAATCAGTTTGCCGACAGATCCGGACAGCCCAACACAGTTTGCCGTCGACTTCGGTTTTGAGTGGGGAGGGAGGGAAGGAGAGAGAGAGAGAGAGAGGGTGTATATTATTTTGGCCTAAAGTTGCAGGTTTGTCCGGCGATGAAGTCGTTTTCCGGCACGGGGAGGGAGTGATTCGGACACCTTGGAGGCGACGGTGGTAACCGGACAGGAAGGCAAGGTTGCAAGGTGGTGTTGAGGGGATTAGTTCAAAGGATGGTGTTGGTTGCCGGAAAAAAGTGGCTTGGGTTCCGACCATGCTGGAATATCTACAAAATCTCGAGTGGGGCTTGTGTGCTAGTTTCCAAAGGCTGTAAAATGATGGAACAGAAGGATGATGCGGCTGAATTAGTGTTGGTGGATGGGTGAGGATGTCGCCGGAAAAAAAGTGGGTGATCGACAACAATGGACTGCCGGCCATTTTGGTTAGGTTGGGGAAAGATGAAGACAAATGGTGGGTATTGAATTCTTATTTGGTCGATTATATTAATGATAACCATTTCAAGGTTGCCGGATTAGTCGTTGATCGGAAAACTTAAAAAATTTAAAGGTTTTCGTGATTGTGAAGGGGGGTGGGTGGGGTGTGGGTGTGACCACGTGTTAAGTAATGAGAAAAAAAGATTTAAAGATGTTAAAAAATTAAAAAGAAAAATAAAAAACCTATTTTGATAAATAGTTTTAAAATCCTATTTTAGTAAATAATTTTCTCCATCACCCTATTTTGGTAAAAAAAACTCCTCAAATATTACTGGTAACAACAAAAAAAAAATACAAAATAATAAAAGTAAAGTCGCATAATTAATTTTTAAAGGACCAAAAGTGCTAGTTTTCGAATAACACGAGGCTGAGGAAGAAGAAAGCGTGGTCGCCGCCGGCACGGCGCCACCAGTTGTACCGCCGTCATCGGTACTTACTCTTCCTGTACAGCAATTTCTCAGATTATTACGTTTTGGTTTTCGATTTGAATCATCCCCATTTCCTAATTTTGTCCCAAATGAATATATCATGGTGCGTTTCTATTAAGATTTCTATATGATATTATTTCAAAACTTGTATCTGCTAAAATGTTATTAAGCTAAGAAAATGCTTGCATTCGTATTCAAAAATAGTTTTCTTTTGCTTATTGTATATTCATGTAGAATATATTATATGCTTTCAAACATGTATAAGCGTGTACTTATATTGCTACTTAACAACACATATACATCTCACGATCTAACTTTATACACACACACTTCAAGTCCTGGGTCTGAAAATCGTACCACGAATGTTGTATTTCATCTGCACATGGAAAATCTTGTAAGAACAAACCTAGGAAAAACCGAAAACATAACAAAATTCAACAAAGCATATAAAGTGATTAACTAACTACCTTATGCATCACACTGTTGATGTTTGACGCAGAGGCTCGTTTTCGTGAACAACGACTTGACTTTGGTTCTGGTTGTCGAGAGGCATGTATTGAGACATAATTGCCATGATCTCCGAGTCCATGTACGCCTATTTCATTAACCAGTATATTATTAGATGACTTATCTATAAAACTAGTTGTATAAAGTATAAACATCTTGTATGTTACAATTACCCGTAGCCTGTATCTATAGAAAATGTAACCAGCTAAACCCGCAGTCGCCACCACCCCTAGTACCAACAAGCTAATGAACCAAGTGTACTTTGACACCTTCCTTTCTGCATAATCCAAAAACAATATTAAATAAAAAAAAACGTTAGAAAAACTTAGGGCCCACCAATACTCTGCCAACTAGTGGGACCGGGGGAAACACAACTTACTACTTACCGATACATGTATCTTGATCAGCAATATAAAGTTTGTCCCCCTTGCATTTGCAATCATATCCACCGTAATTGTTCTTACATGTGCACCCATCACATTTACAAGCTAAGCCTTCTTTGCACTCGTTAATATCTGCACATTTTTAAAAAAACTAATATAAACGAAATCTTTTAACAGATACCGAGTCAATAGTGCAAACGGAAATCTCACCTTCACAAGTATGACCATCCCCACGAAAACCTTGTGGACAACTGCAACCGGTCATGTTGTTCACCTGTGAAACAAACATGAATCAAATGTGAAAGCCCGAAACATAAACTGCTTTAGTAACAGACTCATAGAAAGTAGAAAAGACACTCAACCGAGCAAGCCGAAAACTTCCTTCCGTCTCTTATATCTGACCAACATCCTCCATTGGCGACCGTGCATCTACCAGGTCCAACGGCTGTCGTTTGAACAATCCAAGGTTATAAGACATGAAACATAAGTTGTCGGTTTTAGTTATAAATTTTGACATGTGGATACCTTTACAAAATGTGTATCCATCTCCTTGATATTGCACACCATTCACTGTAGGACATTCACATACTCTTCCCCTAAAAGTGTCCTTGCAAGCACTTATGCCATTTTCTGAGTCGATCCAGCAACCGCCATTGTTATCAAGACACTCGTTGGTCTCGAGATCTATAACACATAAGATGTATAAGAACATAAAGATTATGCATATGTTGACTTTTACTTTTGACTTTTGGTGATCAAAATATCAAACTTTACCTCCACTTAAGCATATAGAAGGATCAGTTGTCTCCTTAAACCCCGAACATATGGCTCGTAAAACAGCAGTTCTCTCTAGTTTCCCTCGGTACTGAACATTATTGACGACTAGTGTCGGCAAGATGGTTACATCACCGCGTGATCCTCGTCCAACCTGATTATAAACAAAAACAAAAACATGTCATTTTGCCGTCCCCTTTTTAAAATGTTTTTGCGACTCAAAATGGAAACCAAACCTGTGAATCTTGCTCAAATTTTAGTACTTCATTGTCGACATCAGCCTCAGGGTCGCCCATACATTTTTGTATCTTGTCACTAGGCAGTCCTGATGATTCATTCAACATTATTTTACATGGTTAGCTCGTCCTTTATAATTCGAAAATTTGGTGTATAAAATATAAATAATACTTTACCAAGTGACTTAATGACATCTTCAGCACATCCTATACTATATTTTTGTTTCTTCATGGAACATCTAATATGAAAATCAGTCACATAATCCCACCATACCCAAGACCTATTGGTCTCATTAGCAACTCTATGAACACAAAGCTGCCTCAAATTCTCCAACACCACTTGTTTCCCATCATACCCTTCACCAAAATCCTGCTCGGGATCCGGTGCACAATAGCGCCCGTGGTTGATACATTGAGACTTACATTGATCGCTTAACACGAACGGTTTTGGACAAAACCATGTTATATAATGTGGCGTGAACATTGCGTACCCGCCTCTTTCAAGTATTTGAGCATGGCCTTTGAAGTTTTTTATGAAATTCATTTGTTCGTCACAACGGGCCCCACACTCGTCGTTGCTGTTGGTCCATAACTCGAACTCGACTCGCTGGTCTGGGTGGGGCACGGACTCAGACCAGTCGAGTTTTAATAGGACTTCTTGGTCTTTTTGTAAGACGTCTTTTATGGATTGACCGAATGATATGTGGATGAGTGCGGATGGAATGGTTAGCTTTTCTATGAAGTCGTCTGTGGTAGTGCTGGCCTCCGGTGAGTCCATGGTTATGAGGGGCTCATCTATGGCGTCGACTACTAGTACAGCTGATGCACCAGCTAGTTGTGCATTCCAAGCCTTTAAGGCAAAGTAACATTCTGTGTTTGAAGGTAACAAAATCACCAAGTTAATAATATTTATTAACATTAATATTATTAACAAAAAACAGAACATATTATTCATTCTATACATAAAAGTACCTCAACCCAATTTTGGCATATGAAAGTCGGTGAAATTGTTTAAAATACAAATACTAGCGAAATGTATTTAAAAAGTAACTTTTATGTCTTAAATGAGTCAGGATTTGATGAACTTGTGTTCCAAATGTTCAAAAGTGATATTTCAAGTCAAATTCTTGCTAACAAAAAAGTTTGTACAAATTGCCTCCACATAGTGTGCGCTACTAAGTACTAACCAATGTTCTTTAAAATTTTCAACAGTACGTGTTTACAACAAATCATGGGCTTCACATAACGAATTGGATTGATAGAATATTTTCGTGTAAATAATAATTTTACTTAATTATAGCCATATTATGAAAGGGTAATATATATGTATATTTTATTTCTTAGTGTCAAAATAATTTTCTCATTATTTAAAAGTTTGTGTGATCAGTTTATAATAATAAAAAATTATTATCAACTCCAATATGCTATTTTATTCAATTAAAAATGTTTTAAAGATGCATCATGCATGAATCGTTCATTTTACAATATTTTGATCCTCTTGACTTAAAATATGACATAACACAAACATTAAAATACACACAACATGCATTAAAAAAAAACAGGAAATATCGTAAGCCAACTAACCAGAAACTCAAACTTAAACTTAAGTCAAAGTCAAACATCAAGTTACCTCCACGATCAAGAAGCAAAATAGTTGGTCTAGAACTGTTCGACTTGAACGGTCTGTCACCATCAAATTTCGAACAACCGTAAGTCGAAGCCGGTTTCCGAGGATACACCACCGTGCCCACCATCGAACCACCGTAATCCGGCAACCCAAAGTTACCTATGGCTGCATCATGTTTCGATCGAAGATTGTCTGGTGACAGAACACTTATGCTGCTCTTCTCTACCACAAATCTTCCCTCTGTTTCATTCATAACCCATATCACAATAATAATATTAATAATAATAATATTCCACCTGAAGCCTAGTGTTTCAATACCCATATTGATTTTTGAGATTGGAAATATGTTATGAAACAGGGGAGTGAGATACAGGGGTTTATGTACAAGGTTGTGGAAAATTGATTTAGTATAAGTCAAGGGTAGACTTAAAGAGAGCCAGGGGAAATAAGTTGATATTATATTAATTTTTATTTATATGGTCGTTATTTATGGGTTTTGACGTAAAGGAAACGGGTGCAAGATGGATATTTGAAGGGATGGTGGAATGAGTCAATCCCAACTACTTAGACTGTTACTTTCCATCTTCTTTCCCTCTTTCTACGTTTACTTGGAATCTTAGATTCTAAATATTGTTAATATTAAACGGAAATGTGTGGTGGTAAGTAGACGATTCAAATTCAGAAGAGATGTTTTTTCCATCGGTGTTTCTTATCATAACCTCTTTAAGGTCACTGTCTGTTACAAACTGTAATTTATCTGAATATTTTGAGTTTTCCTGTAACGGATATCATAAAGTTATCGAGATTTGATGTTAAATATAAATACTTTTGAAGTTTGCAGGCGTGCTATTTTCTATACGTATTTGTATATGGGTGGGTGGTATTTCGAGTCAACTCAACTCAAGTCGTGATGGATATTGAATTGTTTTTGTTTGTATATAGTTGTACAATAGGTTGAATAAGTAATGATTTGGACTGTTCTTTGATTTGAATCTTAACTATTTTATTTAATCTAATATTTGGTGTGTGAAGTATACTCAATAGCTTAATCGGTAAATTTAAAGAGAGGGTACTCTAATAATCGTCAATATGTACTCCCTACAATTGCGCTATACTAAAAGGTCGAAACCAACTTATTTTGTGCCGAAACAAAAAAGTGGGCTCTAATATCATATTATGTATTTTGTTTAATTAAATACATGTAACATCAAAGTTTCAATCGTAACCTAGCATTGCGTTTGCTACGATCTAGGGAGCAAAATCATTAATATATTAACAATTTAACTTACCAAATGGTCTAAGATGCATCATTCAGTTCGAAATTCTAGAAAATGAAAATAATCTTTGGGCATGTGATTGTATTTTCGTTCTCATTGAATTGTCAATAGATGCACGTGATCATCAAGTTACAATAACCCAAAATCCCCACCCAACACATGTAACTAGCGTAAGCTAGATGTATAGATTTGATATTATTCTAGGAAGTCTTGGGAAATTTGGGGTGGTAAAAGACTGAAATTGGACGGAGCATAACATGTTTAAACTAGCTTACACAAGGATTACTTGTTTGTTTAACAATCTATGACATAATCTTGGCTAATGCTTCTCAACATACTTTTAAGGTCTTCAAAAATAGCAAGAATGGTACACGCAGTACTAACAATAGAATATAGATGTCTATCTCAAAACAAATACAGAGCATTTGACCCTAGCTCCTTTCATTCATAATACAAGCCCAACCTTTCACATGTTATCTACATTTTTTCTTCTATTTTATTACCATATATGTTATTTATTACTATTTGGTCATTGTTTTCCTTTCTTACCATGTTTTTACTATTTCTCAAAATAGATGTTCACAAAAACATAGTTTCAACTTACAAATATGTATTATACTGTGTGATGGTCGGCTATATTTCATATATTTTAGCATATTAAGTAGTTAGTTTTAATTAAAGGGAAAATTCTCAAAATAAGCGTTTATGAAAACGTTTTTCAGGTTTTAGGTGCCATTTGCAAGAAATTCCCAAAATAGGTATTATAATCTAGTCGTGACAAGTAGGTTGTATAACAAATTAAAACCTGACACGTGTCTTTAAACTTACCGTAACGAGCATATTTACTAACCATTTACTTGTCATGACTAAATAAGTTTTATGCATCGTAATCAACTCCCACGGGTAATTCATAAGTTCTTTAGTCGCAACGAGTAGATTGTAAAGTTAAACTAGTCGCCACGAGTTAACTACTAATAAACTACTCGTGTAGGGAATGTAAACTAGGTAAACTAGTCGCCGCGACTAAAGGACTTATAAATTACTCGTGGGCGTTGATTACGAGGCATGATGTAACATTATGAAAATTTCGAGTTCAAAGTATCAAACTTTCCAAAGTCTAAGGACCAAGAATGCCAAAATCCAAACCTGAAGGTTAAAATTAAAAATTCTGTTTTCCTGACCCATCGCGCTACGCGATGGATTAGAAGGGAGACCCATCGCGTACCGCGATGGGTTATCTGACACGTTGTGACACGTGTGCCACGTGGCACACGGTGGCATCGTCTGCTGCCACGTGGTAGGTCTAGTGGTTGACTGGCCAAGCCTACGTCGCGGTACGCGACAGGCTAAGCCAAGGCCCGTCGCGTACCGCGATGGGGTCCAAAATTTGGCTATAAATAGAAGGCCAAGGGCTCAGCTGATCTCACACCAAAACACGCATACAAATCATCTCTCTAACATCTCACTAGCCTTATTATCTTACCTCAAAGTTCGTGGCATAATTTCTCGATAAGTGTGCCCCGATTTCCTCGTGTTGTGTGCCAACGTTTCCTCGAAGTCCGTGCCACCCTCCACCCACATACAACCAAGAAAGCGTTTGTTATTATGGCGATGAGTCTCGAGAAGCGTGCCAACGAGTGTTGAAGATTGGTGTTATCATTTGGCGACAAGGAGGGAGTTGATCAAGAAAGTAAAGCGGCGTTGAAGTGCTGCTCAAGTTCCTAGGGTTTCTAAACGCCAACAAGGTAGGCGTAACGGCAAATGAGTATTATAAAATATTATTATAAAGGCTTAAACCTTAAAGTCGAGGTTATACTCGATACCTCGATAAAAAAAAAGAAAACATAACAAAGAAAGAAACAAAAATAAGAATATGAGTATTGATAAATATATATGTGTGTAAGTATATATTCTTTGTTATGAAAATATTATTTAAGTAATAATGGTTATTCTTAAATAATAAAAGAAAAGAATACGTTTCTTAGAGAAGAAGAAACGTCGGGTTTTACAAATATACTAAAGGTTTCTAATTACTTTTAAACTAAAGGTTTTCAAGTAAAAGAGATTTATGAACTAAAGGTTCATCGAGGTAAAGTTTATAAAATAAGACTAAAGGTCTTAAGCCGAATTGGATATCCGACTAACAAATGGTTATACTCGTACTATATGTCACACCCGGCCCTGAGCGGCGGAAACAGCCGGGCGCGCGCGAGTGGGGATTGATAATTAAGCACGGGCCATTGCAAACATTCAAAGATTTTCATTGCGCATGAAATGTTTAATACAAATACATTACATTGTTTAAAAATTACATAAAACATCCAAGTATAAAAACTGTTGAAGATTTCCATGCCATATCCCCTTGCGCGGCGGGAACAACCACGCACATCGAAGGGATAGAACTAAAATCTTCCAATAAGCTAGTTTTAGATGTTCAGCGTGAGGTGCTCTAAGTGTGACTCCATGCGCTACCTAATTATCTCCTGAAAGACACGTAAAAACATTTGAATCAGTATAAACTGAGTGAGTTCACAAGTTTTAGTAACTTGATAAATCGTATTGCATCATAATCTTGATACAAATCATTCTGAAACATAATTCTGATAGCATCATTAAAACACATGCTTGGTAAAACATGGTTCTATCAACATATTCTGATAAAATCGTTCCGCGGGTTACGCGCGAACATTTTTGGGAACTGTGCTCGTCTATGCAAAGTGGCGCTGCCACTACGAGCTAAAATAAGTAATACCGTCCCGCGGGTTACGCGCGAACGTTTCAGGAAAATGTGCTCGTCCATGCAAAGTGGCGCTGCCACTACGAGCTAATCAATAATTCCGTCCCGCGGGTTACGCGCGAACGTTTCAGGAAAATGTGCTCGTCCATGCAAAGTGGCGCTGCCACTACGAGCTAATCAATAATTCCGTCCCGCGGGTTACGCGCGAACGTTGTGCCGGAAAACAAGGCGCTCGTCCATGCAAAGAGGCGCGACCCCTACGAGCGGGCTCAAACCCATAGTACTGCCCCATGACCATACTAGGCACTCGTCCATGCAAAGAGGTGCGACCCCTACGAGTGGGTGGATCAAACCAGCAGTCCCTACCCTTAGAGTTCCAATGGTAAAGTGATCACTTACTCGAGTTCTAGCGCACACACATCGAAAACCTTAGATAACCGTTCGCATTGCTCATCATGAAATATAATTTAAACACATAATCGCTTGCATAGCTTGTAAGTATACCATGATAAAACATTATTTAAGTACGTGTCCCTCGCCCCGAAAACAGTTTAAAAACAGTGAAAACAGCGAGAATAGGGGCTGTGAGACTCACCTGTGGTTCTTGTTAAGGGATTAATCGAGATTCGGGTTTTCTTGGTGTTGGCCTCGGAATCGAAGGTCTAGAATACGATTAAATAACAAGTATATATATTAAGATCAAGAAATAGGAGAATATAAGGGTTGGATAGTAGATCTCAAGGTTATATTCTCGGCTTACCTAGTAACAGGATCGGAGCTGAAAACAACGGATGCTTGGGAGAGGATTAGTGCAAGTTTGTAGTTCTTTGAAGTGTGTTTTGGGTGATAACTTAGGTTACATATTTATAGGCAAACTCGAGGGAACACAATCCCTTGCTTTAGGGGATTGTAATCTTTTCATATCTAGGGGTAATGATGATAAAGTATGGAAATTATTATTATTTATTTAAAAGTGGAGTAGTGGATAAAAGATTTTGACTTGATTTGGTCAGGGCATGCAGGTCTGGGGTTGGTGAGAATAGGGTGGCTGATAGTTGACTTTTCGTGTTACAGTGCTTTTTCAGGTACTTTTGTTAGTGTACAGTAAAAAAAGTGGAAAATCTCTGAAACACGCTACTGTTTCCTTTTGGGCGGGAGTAATCTCCTTACAACTGGAGAATAGACTAAGTGTTCTGCGCGTATTACTTTGTGCGCATAGCTTTCTGCGTGAAGGACATTTCTTTGCTGCGGGTAGGTGCGTGACCTTCTCGCAGTCAGGGACATTGAGTTTCATTTGTAGATTCTCCAGGTGGTCTTGGTATTTCAACATAGTGATCAGTTATGTTGAAGTCAATTCCATCTTGGAGCTTCAGACAAACTAGCTCTCAATGTTCCCGCCATGCGGGGAGGTTAGTTCCCTTCCGCACGCGCATAAACGATTTAGGGTGCACCCGCCTTAGCATCATGCGTGACGGTCAACCCATTAGACATCATAACGTTAAGGTACATGAAAACATAAAGCCAAAACATTCGCGCATGGCGCATATAACATATGCTCACGCTGGTTCTTAACATGGCGCGCTCGCGCAGGGCGCATATAACAAATGCACGCGCTGACTATCATGGCGCGCTCGCGCAGGGCGCACATAACAAATGCACGCGCTGACTATCATGGCGCGCTCGCGCAGGGCGCACATAACAAATGCACGCGCTGACTATCATGGCGCGCTCGATATTTACAATCACCTAATTATTAGGTTGATTACTTAGTTTATAGGATTGAGAAATTTACCGGGTGTCACATTCTCCCCCTGTTAAGCGAATTTCGTCCCGAAATTTAGGAGACGCTGCTGGCAGAAGCCATGTTCTGAAAGAGGTGTGGGTATTTCTGGTGCATTTGATCTTCTCTTTCCCAAGTGAATTCAGGCCCACGCTTTGAGTTCCATTGAACCTTTACTAACTTGATTCGACTTCTGCGCAACTTTTGTTCTTTCCAATCGGTTACGGCTATAGGCTCTTCTACGAAGTGCAGTTGTTTGTCGATGTGAATCTCTTCCAACGGTAAAATCAACGTTTCATCAGATAAACACTTTTTGAGGTTGGACACATGAAACGTATCATGAACTCCACTGAGTTCGGCGGGTAAACGGAGTTTATAAGCAACCGGACCGATCCTTTCCAGGATCTCAAATGGTCCAATGTAGCGCGGATTCAACTTTCCTCGCTTGCCGAAACGGGGGACTCCTTTCCATGGAGAGACTTTCAACAGTATTCTATCCCCTACTTGAAACTCCAATGGTTTTCTTCGCACATCTGCGTAGCTCTTCTGTCTGTCGCGCGCTGTCTTAAGGCGATCCCTTATCTGAAAAATCTTGTCTGTTGTTTCTTGGATCAATTCTGGACCAGTCATTTGCTTGTCACCCACTTCAGCCCAGCACAGTGGGGATCTACACTTGCGCCCGTACAAAGCTTCGAACGGCGCAGCCTTGATACTTGTGTGATAACTGTTGTTGTAAGAAAATTCAACCAATGGGAGATGAGTATCCCAGCTACCACCGAAATCGATTGCGCATGCGCGCAGCATATCTTCCAATGTCTGGATTGTTCGCTCGCTTTGCCCATCCGTTTGAGGATGATAAGCTGTACTCATATCAAGGCGAGTACCTAGAGCTCCTTGTAACGATCTCCAAAATCTTGAGGTGAACCGACTATCTCTATCAGAAATGATGGACACTGGGACTCCATGTTTTGAAACTACTTCTCGAATATACAATCGGGCTAACTTTTCCATCTTATCGGTTTCCTTGATCGGCAGGAAGTGCGCTGACTTAGTTAGCCGATCTACAATAACCCAGATCGTGTCATAACCCCCAGGTGTCCTTGGCAGTTTGGTGATGAAGTCCATAGAGATTTGTTCCCACTTCCACATGGGAATTTCTGGCTGCTGAAGTAACCCCGACGGCTTCTGATATTCAGCCTTTACTTTTGAACACGTCAGGCACTTACTGACATACGTCGCGATGGCGCCTTTAAGATTGGGCCACCAATACAGCGCTTTAACATCTTGGTACATCTTGTCTGCGCCAGGATGTACGGAATACCGTGTCTTGTGAGCTTCGTTTAGTACTTGCTCGCGCAATCCTCCCTTGAGAGGGACCCATATGCGGTTAGCGAAATATAGATTGCCGTTCTCTTTAAGTTCCAAACTCTTAATCATACCCCCAAGGCATTCGTTTTTAACAAACTCTGGTTTCAAGGCTTCTTGCTGAGCGTCTCGGATGCGGGTAGAGAGATCTGTGCGAATGGTCAGCCTTAGAGCCTTGACTCGTAGTGTTTTTATTCGCTCCTTCCTACTTAGCGCGTCTGCTACCACATTCGCCTTTCCAGGGTGATACTTTATTTCACAATCATAATCGTTCAACAATTCAACCCATCTTCGTTGCCTCATGTTTAAATCCTTTTGATCAAATATATGTTGAAGGCTCTTGTGATCCGTAAAGATTACACACTTTGTACCATAGAGGTAATGGCGCCAAATCTTTAGCGCGAAGACAACCGCTCCAAGTTCCAGATCATGCGTTGTGTAGTTCTTTTCATTGGTCTTGAGTTGGCGCGAGGCATATGCTATGACTTTGTCTCGCTGCATAAGGACACATCCGAGTCCTTGATGTGAAGCGTCGCAGTAAACGACGATGTCGTCCGTCCCCTCGGGCAGAGACAAAATTGGCGCACTACATAACTTCTGTTTCAACATTTGAAACGCTGCTTCCTGATTTTCGCCCCAAACAAACTTCTTGTCTTTCTGAGTTAGCGCGGTCAGAGGTAGAGCTATCTTGGAGAAGTTCTCAATGAAGCGTCGATAGTAGCCAGCTAGTCCTAGGAATTGCCTCACCTCAGTTGGGGTTTTTGGCGCTTCCCAGTTTTCGATGGCCTTGACTTTGGAAGGATCAACGTGTATTCCTTTCTCGTTTACAACGTGACCGAGAAAGTGAACTTCTCTAAGCCAAAACTCGCACTTGGAAAACTTTGCATACAACTTTTCTTTCCTCAACAATTCCAAAATCAATCTCAGGTGTTGCTGATGCTCGGCCTTGGTCCGAGAATAAATCAGAATATCATCTATAAATACAATCACAAACTTGTCCAAGTATGGTTTGCACACGCGGTTCATCAGATCCATGAATACAGCCGGCGCATTAGTTAGCCCGAAAGGCATCACTAAGAACTCATAATGGCCGTATCTAGTTCGGAAGGCTGTTTTCGACACATCTTCCTCATGGACCCTAAGTTGGTGGTATCCGGACCGTAGATCTATCTTCGAATAATAACTGGATCCTTGCAACTGGTCAAATAAGTCGTCAATCCTCGGTAAGGGGTACCGATTCTTGACTGTCAGCTTGTTCAGTTCCCTGTAGTCAATACACATTCTGAACGAACCATCCTTCTTCTTAACAAACAGTACTGGAGCTCCCCAAGGTGAAAAGCTTGGGCGTATGAAACCCTTATCCAATAGTTCCTGTAACTGATTGGATAGCTCTTGCATCTCAGATGGAGCTAATCGATAAGGCGCTCGAGCTACTGGCGCAGCTCCTGGGACCAAATCAATACGAAACTCGACTTGTCGCGGCGGCGGCAATCCGGGCAAATCTTCAGGAAAAACTTCTGGAAATTCGCGCACTACTGGTAAGTCTTCAATTCTTCGCTCATCTCCTTTCTTCTCTACGACATGCGCCAGGAAGGCGTAGCACCCTTTCCTTAGGCACTTACGCGCCTTTAGGCACGAAATCAGTTTCGTCGCAACTCCCCTTCTTTCCCCTTGAATTACCAAGGTTTCTTCGTTCAACAGTGGGACCCGAACCTGCTTCTCATGGCAAATAACTTCCGCGTGGTTCTCGACTAACCAATCCATACCTATCACAATGTCAAAACTTCCCAAGTCTATTGGCAACAAGTTAATATTGAACCCGTGACCTCCCATGACTATTACACATTGTTCAGTTCTTTCGTTTGCGCATAACTGCCTACCATTGGCTAGTTCTATAGTATAAGGTGTGTCTAGCCTACTGGTTGCTAGGTCTAGGGAGTCTTTAAACTCAGCGGATATAAAACTTAGGTCAGCACCAGTATCAAATAAGACAGATGCAAAATGTCCGTTAAGCAAAAACGTACCGGTTACCACATTCGGCTCTTCTTTAGCTTCGCCTGCGCCGATCACAAAAGCTCTTCCGCGAGCTTGGTTTCCCTTTTGCGGGCAATCCCGACTAAAATGCCCTGGCTTCCCGCATGCGTAGCAGTTGTCGCTCGCTCCAGCTTCTCTGACACGGCAATTCATCGTCTTGTGCCCTGGTCTGCCACATTTGGCACATTCGATTCTTGCGCATTCACCCTCGTGGTGATACTTGCATTTGTTGCACCATGGGCGAGGCCCGCTGTATCCTCTCCTTGATGGCTCCGCGGCTTGGATCGCGTAAGCCCTTAAGCTCTCCTGCTTCTTGAACGGTGGCTGCTTGGAGTCGGACCCTCGGTGGTGAGAGTTCCACTTCCTCTTGGGATCAGAGGTTCGCTGTTCGATTCCGTGCGTAGTTAACATACCCGCACGGACCGTATCCCTTGTAAGGGTGATGGCCCGCGCTACCCGCCTCATCAAAGGTTGGAGGCGCTGCGGCGTTGAGCGGAACCCTAACAACAGGAGGTAGCCCAAAGATATACCTCTCGATCTTCTTTTCCTCCGTGTTTGCCATGTCTGGCACCAACTGGCAAAGCTCGTTGAACCGGTTGTTGTAGGCGTCGATATCCGTTCCTACCATGGTGTGGTTCCAGAATTCCTGTTGTAGGTTCTGAATTTCTGCGCGAGAGCAGAACTTTCTCATCAACATTTCCTTCAGTTCCTCCCAGGTCTTGTGAAGAGCAACTTCTCGCCCCAAGGTTTTCACTTGAAGCTTCCACCAAGACGAAGCTGCTTCTTGGAACATGCAGGTCGCGTAAAGGACCTTCTGGTTCTCACTACATCCGCTAATGGAGAGAACTGTCTCCATCTTGTCAATCCAGTTGTAGAGCCCAATGGCCCCTTCGATACCCTTGAATGGCCAAGGCTTACAGGCCATGAATGTCTTGTAGGAGCATCCTTTGTCCAAGGCTCCTGATTCGGGTTCTGGTGTCTCATTCTGACGACCCTGACTTGATTCGGCCTTGCTGGCCTCATGTGTTGCGATTGCTTGCGCGATTATTTCCGCGAGTTCTTCGGGTGTCATGGTAATTCCCTTGGCTTTAGTTGGAGGCATTCTCGCTTTAAAAGAGTGAAAACATATCAATCTTAGCGCATGTATTCTGAGCACATAATGTTTATCATTATTTACTAGACACTGTGTGACCCGTGTTCCTAAGTGTGTGTATAGTTTCTTTTGAAAATATTTTCTTTGAAAAATATTTCATGCGATTTCCCCCAACGGTTATAGTCTAGGTTAAAACTTCTTTTCCTAGTTCGCTATAACCAGCGCTCTGATACCAATCTGTCACACCCGGCCCTGAGCGGCGGAAACAGCCGGGCGCGCGCGAGTGGGGATTGATAATTAAGCACGGGCCATTGCAAACATTCAAAGATTTTCATTGCGCATGAAATGTTTAATACAAATACATTACATTGTTTAAAAATTACATAAAACATCCAAGTATAAAAACTGTTGAAGATTTCCATGCCATATCCCCTTGCGCGGCGGGAACAACCACGCGCATCGAAGGGATAGAACTAAAATCTTCCAATAAGCTAGTTTTAGATGTTCAGCGTGAGGTGCTCTAAGTGTGACTCCATGCGCTACCTAATTATCTCCTGAAAGACACGTAAAAACATTTGAATCAGTATAAACTGAGTGAGTTCATAAGTTTTAGTAACTTGATAAATCGTATTGCATCATAATCTTGATACAAATCATTCTGAAACATAATTCTGATAGCATCATTAAAACACATGCTTGGTAAAACATGGTTCTATCAACATATTCTGATAAAATCGTTCCGCGGGTTACGCGCGAACATTTCTGGGAACTGTGCTCGTCTATGCAAAGTGGCGCTGCCACTACGAGCTAAAATAAGTAATACCGTCCCGCGGGTTACGCGCGAACGTTTCAGGAAAATGTGCTCGTCCATGCAAAGTGGCGCTGCCACTACGAGCTAATCAATAATTCCGTCCCGCGGGTTACGCGCGAACGTTTCAGGAAAATGTGCTCGTCCATGCAAAGTGGCGCTGCCACTACGAGCTAATCAATAATTCCGTCCCGCGGGTTACGCGCGAACGTTGTGCCGGAAAACAAGGCGCTCGTCCATGCAAAGAGGCGCGACCCCTACGAGCGGGCTCAAACCCATAGTACTGCCCCATGACCATACTAGGCACTCGTCCATGCAAAGAGGTGCGACCCCTACGAGTGGGTGGATCAAACCAGCAGTCTCTACCCTTAGAGTTCCAATGGTAAAGTGATCACTTACTCGAGTTCTAGCGCACACACATCGAAAACCTTAGATAACCGTTCGCATTGCTCATCATGAAATATAATTTAAACACATAATCGCTTGCATAGCTTGTAAGTATACCATGATAAAACATTATTTAAGTACGTGTCCCTCGCCCCGAAAACAGTTTAAAAACAGTGAAAACAGCGAGAATAGGGACTGTGAGACTCACCTGTGGTTCTTGTTAAGGGATTAATCGAGATTCGGGTTTTCTTGGTGTTGGCCTCGGAATCGAAGGTCTAGAATACGATTAAATAACAAGTATATATATTAAGATCAAGAAATAGGAGAATATAAGGGTTGGATAGTAGATCTCAAGGTTATATTCTCGGCTTACCTAGTAACAGGATCGGAGCTGAAAACAACGGATGCTTGGGAGAGGATTAGTGCAAGTTTGTAGTTCTTTGAAGTGTGTTTTGGGTGATAACTTAGGTTACATATTTATAGGCAAACTCGAGGGAACACAATCCCTTGCTTTAGGGGATTGTAATCTTTTCATATCTAGGGGTAATGATGATAAAGTATGGAAATTATTATTATTTATTTAAAAGTGGAGTAGTGGATAAAAGATTTTGATTTGATTTGGTCAGGGCATGCAGGTCTGGGGTTGGTGAGAATAGGGTGGCTGATAGTTGACTTTTCGTGTTACAGTGCTTTTTCAGGTACTTTTGTTAGTGTACAGTAAAAAAAGTGGAAAATCTCTGAAACACGCTACTGTTTCCTTTTGGGCGGGAGTAATCTCCTTACAACTGGAGAATAGACTAAGTGTTCTGCGCGTATTACTTTGTGCGCATAGCTTTCTGCGTGAAGGACATTTCTTTGCTGCGGGTAGGTGCGTGACCTTCTCGCAGTCAGGGACATTGAGTTTCATTTGTAGATTCTCCAGGTGGTCTTGGTATTTCAACATAGTGATCAGTTATGTTGAAGTCAATTCCATCTTGGAGCTTCAGACAAACTAGCTCTCAATGTTCCCGCCATGCGGGGAGGTTAGTTCCCTTCCGCACGCGCATAAACGATTTAGGGTGCACCCGCCTTAGCATCATGCGTGACGGTCAACCCATTAGACATCATAACGTTAAGGTACATGAAAACATAAAGCCAAAACATTCGCGCATGGCGCATATAACATATGCTCACGCTGGTTCTTAACATGGCGCGCTCGCGCAGGGCGCACATAACAAATGCACGCGCTGACTATCATGGCGCGCTCGCGCAGGGCGCACATAACAAATGCACGCGCTGACTATCATGGCGCGCTCGCGCAGGGCGCACATAACAAATGCACGCGCTGACTATCATGGCGCGCTCGATATTTACAATCACCTAATTATTAGGTTGATTACTTAGTTTATAGGATTGAGAAATTTACCGGGTGTCACACTATAGGTGCAAGATAGCAAGGGAAAGACCCTCGGACGGTGATTGAAGCTGATCCCAAAGTGAAAAGGTGAATACGCCCCCAAACTTTTACAAATTTATTTTAAAACGAGTCAAACATGTTATATGAAATTATTTAGAAGGAATTACATGTTTCTAAAACCGTTATAAATAAGGGTATAAGCCTAGCCCTCAGGCTGTAGTATACGTTTGTCTGGATCCTTACATATGTGGTAGTATGCGGTGGGCACATCGCACCACACCTGGTCGTAGGACGCTTTCCTGCAGGAAGCACGACCATGTGTATACAAACGGGTACTTAACTAAGTCGAAAGCTGCGGTGTTTGCTGAGGTGACCTAGTGTAGAGACTCAAGTTTATAAATGTGTTATTTAACTTTGTTATTCCTAAGTCACGATGGGCCGAGGCAGGCGTAGTCTCGAGGGGTAATAAAGTAAAAGAAAATATTTTAGCGTCAGCGTGTTCACCAGTATTCATTGCTGACGTATTTTATTTACATTTTGCAGGTGAACAAAGATAGCGCTTGGAGTGACGAAGTGCTATAAATATCCGATGGCTCGGATTTGTTTTGTATAAACTTAAATTATTAAAATGGTGGTTTTGTAATTATAAAACAAGTAATGTTGTAAACACTAAAACGAGAAACTTCTATATCTCGTCTTTTGTATGTAAATATTTATAAGTTAAATCCACATGTTTATAAGTCTTCCGCTAACTAAACGTAACTCTGATTTATTTATAATTGCGGTACCAACATATGCGTCACACTCCTAGGCCGTAGTTTGGGGTGTGACAAGTGTTGGTATCAGAGCCATCGATCTTAGCGAACTGGGTATCATAAAACAATACCCAAGCTTCGATCCAAGTATAGGAAATAATTGTTTATTTATTGTAGGGATAAGATAGGTTGGTAACCTTTTCTTTCCCTCCACATTCTAAACCACCCATAATGTTAGATGTCATTCAAAGCTTATATGGAGAACTTTGTACACAAGGCCAAAGAGGCTGGAATCGCTGAAACTTACCCCGAGGATAATATGAGTGAAGGATACTATGAAGCGTACTTTGACCAAGATGTGGAACATGACTTAACCAAACCTGTGTACTACCCCGGAAGCAAACACTATCCAATAGACGTTCCCAATAGTCCACCGAAACAAAGAATTGAACCGCCAAGGCACTCAAGTTACCATTCACCAACAATACCAATATATCATCCCTCTGAAATACCGACGTATCATCCAACGGAGATCCCCATATACCAACCCTCGGAGATACATCAGTACTACCCAACTGGATACCTACCAACAAATCCTCTTCCATCCTATGCCTTCCTTTCCAACTTACCCATCAAAGAAGAACCAAGATCCCCATCCTCCGACTGGATGAAATGCCACTCCGATCAACGAAGATGGCATACCGGAAGCTCCACTTTCAATGAAGTCAACTCTCAACCCAACAATGATGGAGAGCCATCCCGCAAACCTAGAATGAGGGTAATGATGCCCTATGAAAGTTTCCAGATGCCCCCGATAAACAATGAGACCACTCAGCTTATGGAATAAGAAGAACCTAAAGAAGAGGAAGAACCCGAGGAGGAAGAGGAGGACCCCGAAGAAGAGGAAGATCCTGAGGAAGAGTATGAACCGGAAGAAGAGCATCCCGATAATCCCAATGAGATATCAACATCAATGGATGGATCATTCACTTCCCAAAACCCAAGCTACGGTTCTGTTGATCCATATGTCCAATATCTCGAGAAACTCAAGAACCAAGCTTCATCAAGTTTTCCACCGTTCCAAGGCGTAATTCCAACAGAAGAAGAGCAAGCTGATGAGATCTGAGAACAAAACCAAGCTACTAAAGCTTTCTTCTACCTTTCATCCGACATGAAGGAAGTTCCGTATCCAGAACCAAGGAATCACTATGAAATGGTGACATTGGGTTACCGCGAACCGCCTCCACAATATGGATACCCTAACGAAGTTCCACAGTCGTATGAAGAACATTTGGACCGCGCTCTGCACGAAACAGATGATTGGAGGAAAAAGATGGCCATTGAAGGAGAGAAAAAGAAGAAAATAGGAAAGACAGTTCTTTGTAATTGCAACAAATTAACGAAGGTGGTGAGGGAATTCATGAAAGATTGAAGACGGTAAAGAAGGATGCAATGTGAAGATGTGTGTATAATATAATATTGAATGTTATGTGAAATATGTATGTAACAAGAACGTTGAGACGATCTTGAAATAAGGATAGGATGATCAATATATATATATCTATCAAACGATATATATATATATATATATATATATGTATATAATGTAAAATAAATATATATATATATATCCTTTTGTGATATATATATGTGTGTAATAAGATATATGTTTAATAAAGGAAACGTTGTTAAAAATTTCAGAGATAAAAAGATATATTTAAAGAAAAATGTCTGAACAAAGTAATAACAACGAGAATGCATGAAGAGAAAAAGAAATAAAAGACAAGGGGAAAGACCCCGAGAACGAACAAGATGAACCAATCCCCGATAAATATAAGCTCTAAATACAAAAGATGATTAAAGATGCGGTTAGAGAAGAGTCTATGGCTAGGTCTCAATAGAAAAACTCAAAACATTCTCATTCCGTAAATTCTTCCCGAAAATCCGTAAAATCTCGTCCGAACCCATATCGTGTCGAGGAAAGTGTTCATGAGTCTAACGTTGATGGAGGAGTTAGGCAAAAATTTAAGAAGCTAAAGATTAGTGGGTGTTCGTTCAAGGATTTCAAATACTATGAACCGAAGGAGTTCTATGGTGATAAAGGAGCCATCACAACCGTGAGGTGGCTTGAGGAAATGGAAAAAATTGTTATAACGAGAAAGTGTTTCGATGAAGAGAAGATCCAATATTCTGCCCTGATGTTCAAGGGAGAAGCACTTGAGTGGTGGAATACAATGATTATGAGCAAAGGGAGAGAAGTGATGTACAATCTAAGTTGGGATGAGTTCAAGGCAATGTTGATGGGAAAGTTTTGTCCCATGCATGAAACTGACCAAATCCAAACTAAATTCCTCAATCTTAAGGTCGTAGGGACGAATCTTCGTGAATACAACACCAAGTTTCACGAATATTGTCGTCTGGTTCCCCAGTTGGTGAATCCTGAATCCAGCAAAGTTACCCGATACATTTGGGGACTGCCGCGGGAAATCCGCGATATGGTGAGGTCACATTTACCTCAAACCGCTGATTCTGCGATGGAGTTAGCTGGTTATCTGATGGGCGGTATGATCCGCAACAAGGAAGAAGATAAGAAGGTTACAACAACAACTGCTCAAGGGAGAACTGGAGGAAGCGCCAATTTCAAAGGCAAAGGCGTAAACCAACACCAAAACCGATTCAACTCAAATGCTACGCCATGCAAAACATGTAGAAGGTATCACAAAGGCCGATGTAACTTTGCTCCGCCTTCTAAAGTTTGTGAGTCATGCAACCGTACGGGTCATGCGGCTGCTGACTGTTGGAAAAAGAAGATGACGTGCTACAATTGCTAAGAGATGGGGCCATCTTAGTTTCGAGTGCCCAAAGAACAAACCTGTGACTAGTGGTGCGGGTGGAAGTGGCCAGAACAAGAAAGGAAATGCACGAGTCTTTGTACTCAACACAAAGAAGGCCGCTGGCATGCCGGAAACCATTACCGGTACGATTCTAGTCAACGATACCTATGCTAGAGTTTTATTCGATTCGGGTGAAAATTTAAGTTTTATAGATTATAGATTTTGTAGTCTATTAAACGAACCTTTAACAAATCTAAATAAAACTCTAAGTGTCGAGACTGCTAGTGGTGAAATCGTTAAGATCTCCGAAGCCCTTGAAAACGGAAAAATTCACTTAGCTGGTTACATTCTGCCTATTCAACTTTTACCAATGGCACTTGCTGGTTTTGATATTGTACTTGGTATGGATTGGTTATCCGTTAACCATGCCCGTATCATCTGCAATACCAAAACTGTTGAACTTCAAGCCCCTGATAAACGAACGATTCGAATTGAAGGGGACAAAGACGTTGGCCAGGTTAGCATAATTTCCATGATTAGGGCTAACAAATGTTTAAATCAAGGATGCTTAGCATTCATGGCCTACGTCACTGAAGAATCAAAGCCAAAAGAGATAAAGGACGTACCTATAGTCTCCGACTTTTCTGATGTCTTTCCTGACGAACTCCCCGGAATTCCTCCCGATCGCGAAGTAGAGTTTAGGATCGCTCTCATTCCCGGTACTGCTCCGATCTCCAAAGCTCCGTATCGCATCGCGCCAACCGAGATGAAGGAACTGAAGAAACAACTTGACGAGCTTCTTGAGAAAGGTTTCATACGACCGAGTTCTTCACCATGGGGAGCACCAATCTTATTTGTCAAAAAGAAGGATGGATCTATGCGTATGTGTATCGACTATCATGCGTTAAACAAAGTCACAATCAAAAATCGTTATCCACTCCCTCGAATCGATAATCTTTTTGACCAACTTCAAGGTGCTAGCTTCTTTTCTAAAATCGATCTTCGTTCCGGCTATCACCAACTCAAAGTCCAATCCGAGGATATCCCAAAGACCGCTTTTCGAACAAGGTATGGACATTATGAGTTCACAGTCATGCCGTTTGAATTACTAATGCTCCAACTGCGTTCATGGACATGATGAATCGTATTTTCAAGCCTTACTTGGATAAATTTGTTATCGTATTCATCGACGACATACTTATTTATTCTAAGTCAAAGGCTGATCATGAAGTCCATCTTCGAACCCTGCTTGAAATTCTTAGAACCGAGAAGTTGTATGCTAAATTCTCAAAATGCAAGTTCTGGTTGCATGAAGTACAATTTCTTGGTCACATCATCAACGTCAACGGTATTCAAGTCGATCCCACTAAGATTGAAGCTATCTCTAAGTGGGAGATCCCAAAATCGCCAACCGAGATTCGAAGTTTCTTAGGTTTGGCTGGCTATTACCGTAGGTTCATTGAAAACTTTTCCCGAATCATTGTTCCTCTAACCTCTTTAACTCGCAAGAACATCAGATATGAATGGGGAACAAAGAAACAAGAGGCGTTAGATATACTTAAACAAAAGCTCACCCAAGCACCTATACTGGCATTGCCATAAGGTACTGAGGACTTTGTAGTATTTAGTGACGCATCTCACTCCGGCTTGGGATGTGTGCTAATGCAACGTAAGAAAGTAATCGCTTACGCCTCTCGTCAACTCAAAGTACACGAAAAGAACTACACAACTCACGATCTAGAGTTAGGCGCCATAATCTTTGCACTTAAGATATGGAGGCACTATCTCTATGGAGTAAGATTTACCGTGTACACGGATCATAAAATCTTAAAGCATATTTTCGATCAAAAAGAGCTTAACATGCGCCAACGACGATGGATGGAACTCTCAATGATTACGATCGCGAGATTGTTTACCATGAAGGCAAAGCCAACGTCGTGGCTGATGCCTTAAGTCGCAAGGAACATGAGAAGCCCAAAAGAGTCCGAGCGTTGCGTCTAGAACTCCAAATTGATCTCCTTGAACAAATCAAATCTACACAAATTCAAGCGATCAATGAAAATCAAATCTTCGACCAAAAACGTAACGGCACCATTGACTCATTAGTCAAGGGTGACAATGGTATCCTTAGACTCGGAAATAGGATTTGGGTACCAATCGTTGGGGGCTTGCGTGAGAAAATTTTGAACGAAGCTCATAAGTCCAAGTACATGATGCACCCCGGGGTAGTGACAAAATGTATCATAATCTCAAATCGAACTACTGGTGGAATGGGATGAAAAGGGATGTCGCTTCGTATGTTGCGAAATGTTTAACATGTTTGAAAGTCAATGCTGAACACCAAAAGCCTTCGGGATTGCTCCAACAACCCGAACTTCCCGTATGGAGGTGGGAGTTAATCACTATGGATTTCATTACCAAACTCCTTAAAACGGCTCGACAACATAATGCAATCTGGGTCATTGTGGATCGATTAACAAAATCCGCACACTTTATGCCCATCAATGAATCATATTTAATGGATAGACTAGCACGTATTTATGTGAACAACATCGTTGCTTGGCATGTAGTACCGCTGTCTATAATTTCTGATCGAGACAGTCGTTTCACATCTCATTTTTGGAAAAGTTTCCAACAAGCCTTAGGCACAAAGCTTAACCTTAGCACCGCCTATCATCCGCAAACCGATGGGCAAAGCGAAAGTACAATTCAAACGTTGGAAGACATGCTTCGTGCTTGTGTGATTGACTTAGGTGGAAGTTGGGATGACCACTTACCCATTCGAGTCGTTATATGGTCGAAAGTGTAGAATGCCCGTGTGTTGGTCTGAAACCGGAGAAAATAAATTATCTGGACCCGATATAGTCCAAGAAACCACCGACAAGATTCTCCAAATCCTGAGAACGACTTAAGACGGCACGTGATCGCCAAAAGAGTTACGGCAATGTCCGTCGTAAACCGTTGGAATTCAAAGTTGGTGACAAAGTTCTCTTGAAAGTATCGCCTTGGAGAGGCGTTGTTCGCTTCGGTAAGAAAGTGTAACATCCCAAAATTTCGAATAATAATAATAATGAATATTGACTCGCTATGACGGAAAAGTTTACTTGAGTTAATAAATAAATAGTAAAATGGTAAAAAGGGAAAGATAAGTAGGCTAATTGAATAGAATTAATCATGGACCAAAAAGGAAAGATGGGCCTTAGGTCCATGGGCTTAAGGGAGTATAAATACCCCTTAAACCCTAAATCTTTCCATTTCCATCCATCTTATCCATTTTACACCTTAAAACACACACTTTAGCCAAACATTCCCTCCCTAGTCGCCGACCACCATCCAAATACACAACCAAGCTTCGTAACTTAGGATCTTCAATCTTACAAGCAAGATAACAAGTCCAAGATCGTATATCAAGCAAACCGCAACTTAGAAACATCAAAAAGGTATGTTCTTTATTATTAAAGGTTACATTTTTATGAGCGGTTAGCCAAGAGACTTGAACATAGAGTAGATCGGGTCTAGATAAAACATAAAGTTGATAACTTGATGATTAATATGGTTGTAAAAGGCTTGTGGTTAGATACGGTTCATGAATCTAGCCTAGAACGTTTTAAAGCTATAAAGGTCTAAGCTTTATGCCTAAAACGGGATAGATCTTGAAGCCGTGATAGTAAAGAGTGTAAAACGGTTATGAACGATGATAATAAAGAGTTAAAAGGTGCATGATTTGAACCATTGAACAAGTTAACTGGGCAAGGTAGGAGCATAAGATAGAAAAATGAGCTGAGCTGGGGGTTTTCGGCCAAATTTGAGAAATCCTTGGTCAAACCATAGGTTTCTCGGTCAAACATGCAGTCACCAAGAGTTCTCGGTAAGAGTTCTCGGTGGCCATGTGTTCTCGGTCAGGGTTCTTGGTCGAAAACACGAGTTCTCGGTCAACATGAGATCTCGGTCAAATCGGAGTTCTCGGTCAGATCAATGTTCTCGGCCATCGCTGTTCTCTGATGGATTTGGGCCTGAGTCCAGTTGGGCCCAGATACCATAATGGATAGTTGGGCCTAAGTACTTTAATGGACAGTTGGGCCTGACCTAAGCCCATAACCCACCTCAACAAATAAACCCAACTTAGAAAATAACTTAAAATGTTAATGGAAAATGTGTTAAGGCAGGTTAATGAAAACTCTACCTCAACAATAGCTTAACCCCTGCCAGGGTCTCTGCCCCTTGGACCCCGCTAGGGGCTGCCGCCCCTAGAACCCCGTTGCCTCCCCGTTCGTTGTGGTTATATAAAGATAGAAATACGATGCGAGTAGTAATAGTTAATTGATACGTGTAATTGTTATACAGTTAGTCGTGCACAGCTCAAGAAGGGAATAACTATTAATGGTGAACGTAACCGCATTCAGGTGAGTTTCTAGCCCCATTTCCTTGTTATGTTTTCGGGGATGTGTGCATACTCGATGTGATAGTTAATACACTTACCTTAATTGGTAAGTGTATGCCTTATATGGGTTATATGTTATGTATGTATATCTTAAATGTGAATGAAAGCTTGTCGGTATGTGAACGATCTTCGGACATTGCACGTGCCAACAAGGGAGGTATGTTTATGATAGATGAATGTGTGACAGATATATGTACAATATATGAATATGTATGAATGATTAAAGAAAGTATGTATGTTATGGGTATGTAAAGACATTATGTACGAAGATGAAGAAAGAGGGACCAGACCCTAATAATATCTGAGATAGAGAAGAAGGGACTAGACCTTAATAATATCTGATATAGAGAAGTAAAAAGGGACCAGACCCTAATAGTATTTGAGATAGACAGGAAAGTGATCAGACCCTAATAATATCTGAGATAGACAAAGGAAAGAGGGAGCAGACCCTTATATATCTGAGATAGAAAAGGAAGGGATCAGACCCTAATAATATCCGATATAGAAAAGGACGATAATTTATAGTACGAAAGTAATAAAGTACGAACGTATGTATGAACTTATGAAATGAACATAAATTAGTAAAGTAATTATTATGTATCTTCGGATGCATAATGGAAGGTAAGTGTATGTATTGTATTATGTGTGATTAACTAGAACTCACTCAGCGTAGCTGACTTTTAGTATGCACGCAGGTGAGTAGGATGAGGCAGCTCACTTGAGGGGACACGTGGCATTGAATAAGAGGCTGGCATCGAAAGACTCAAGACGCTTAAGTTTAATGTTTTGTTTATTTTGAAAGACGAGATGTTATTTTAAGACAAGTTATGGTTTGTTATGAAATGTTTTATGAAAGTTTTTATATTCCGTCAATGTTTTTATTAACTCTGATGATTAGAACTAAGTTGATGAGTAAATCCAACGTCCAAATGTAGGGCACCGGTAACGGGGCCTTACAAAAAGGAAAATTAAGTCCTCGATTTGTTGGACCATTCGAGGTACTCGAACGAATCGGCACTGTTGCATACCGTTTGCAGCTGCCAGAGGAAATGCAAGGGATACACGATGTATTCCATATTTTGAATCTGCGTAAATGCTTAACTGATGAATCTTTAGCTATGCCATTAAAAGACGTTGAAATAAATGAAAACTTAAAATTCGTAGAACGTCCAATTCAAACAGAAGATTCGAAAACAAAGAAATTAAAAAGAACAATGAAAATTATGAAATTTAAATGGGACTCACGAAGAGGGCCCGAATATACATGGGAACTCGAATCGGAAATGAGAAAAAAAACACCCCCACTTGTTCTTGTAAAGCAATCTCGAGGACGAGATTTATTTCAAGGTGGGGGAGGATATAACATTATGAAAATTTCGAGTTCAAAGTATCAGACTTTCCAAAGTCTAAGGACCAAAAATGCCAAAATCCAAACCTGAAGGTTAAAATTAATAATTCTGTTTTCCTGACCCATCGCGCTACGCGATAGATCAGAAGGGAGACCCATCGCGTACCGCGATGGGTTATCTGACATGTTGTGACATGTGTGCCACGTGGCACACGGTGGCATTGTCTACCGCCACGTGGCAATACGGGCCGCCCCGTGTCGCCACGTGGCGTAACGCCTGCCATGTGTCACCACGTGGCAGGTCTAGTGGGTGACTGGCCAAGCCTACGTCGCGGTACGCGACAGGCTAAGCCAAGGCCCGTCGCGTACCACGATGAGGTCCAAAATTTGGCTATAAATAGAAGGCCATGGGCTCAGCTGATCTCACACCAAAACACGCATACAAATCACCTCTCTAACATCTCACTAGCCTTATTATCTTACCTCGAAGTTCGCGCCATAATTTCTCGATAAGCGTGCCTCGATTTCCTCGTTTTGTGTGCCAACGTTTCCTCGAAGTCCGTGCCACCCTCCACCCACAAGAAAGCCATTGTTATTATGGCGATGAGTCTCGAGAAGCGTGCCAACGAGTGATGAAGATTGGTGTTATCATTTGGCGACAAAGAGGGACGTTGATCAAGAAAGTAAAGCGGCGTTTAAGTGCTGCTCAAGTTCCTAGGGTTTCTAAACGCCAACAAGGTAGGCGTAACGGCAAATTAATATAATAAAATATTATTAAAAATGCTTAAACCTTAAAGTCGAGGTTATACTCGATACCTCGATAAAAGAAAAGAAAACATAACAAAGAATGAAACAAAAATAAGAATATGAGTATTGATAAATATATATGTGTGTAAGTATATATTTTTTGTTATAAAAATATTATTTAAGTAATAATGGTTATTCTTAAATAATAAAAGGAAAGAATACGTTTCTTAAATAAGAAGAAACGTCAGGTTTTTACAAATATACTAAATGTTTCTAATTACTTTTAAACTAAAGGTTTTCAAGTAAAAAAATTATTCATGCAATTATCATACTAAAAACAATATTATTTAATAATTATTTTAATTTCGGGACGAAATTTCTAAAATGTTGGGGATACTGTGACATTCGTCAAATTTGAGTCTCTTTTTACATTCATTTTGTAATCATTCTTTAACATGTCGAATTTTTCGCGTTTTATTTTAATAAATTACATTTCGTAGTGTGGTTAAGCTTGTAAACCCGAACCGACAATTATTCAAATTATTGATGTTGTAACTCTAGCGTGTGTGGAGTTTGTCAAAAAATTCTGTTAGTTTTAGTTTATAGGTTTTGTTAAATAAACTTTATGGACTAAAGTTTGATTCCTAAAAGCTAGATAAGATTTAAATTATTTCTAATTAAATATCTAACTCAAGGGGGTGTTTTTGAAAATATATAATACATATATATATAAATAAACCCTAACCCTATTTCATTTTAAAACAACCACAACCGCTCCCTCTTTCTCTCTTGACATTCCGGTGACCGGCGACTCCGGCGACACCGACGACGCCGATTCCGGCCACCACCAACCTTCGGCCGTCTTCCCTCCACCCTCTCCTTTGTAACTCCGACCCCAAACACCTCCGAGCCGACCTTTCCTCCCCTCTCGCGTTTTTCCGGCGACCTCCCCTAGCTCCGGCGAGCCCCTTTCCCCCCTGCGCGTTTTTCCGGCGCTCCGTCCCGCACCATCCTCTCCTTCTTCGGCTCTCTCTCTCTCAGTCTCTCTCTCTATTCGGCTCTCTCTCTCTCTCCAACCCTCTCTGTCTCTCTCTCTCAGTTTCTCTATCTCTCTCTATTCGGTTCACTCTCTCCGTCTCTCTCTCATCTCCAGTGGATTACGGCTCATTCATTCCCGGTATCGAGCCACGAATCATGAACACAAAAAAGGTATATAATTTGGGTGTTGGTGTTATTAAATTTCATATATAATTTGGGTGTTGGTGTTATATAATACATATATATATAAATAAACCCTAACCCTATTCCATTTTTAAAACAACCACAGCCGCTCACTCTTTCTCTCTTGACATTCCGGCGACCGGCGACTCCGGCGACACTGACGACGCCGATTCCGGCCACCACCCACCTCCGGCAGTCTTTCTCCACCCTCCTTTGTAACTCCGACCCCAAACACCTCCGAGCAGACCTCTCCTCCCCTCTCGCGTTTTTCCGGCGACCTCCCCTAGCTCCAGCGAGCCCCTTTTCCCCCTGCGCGTTTTTCCGGCGCTCCGTCCTGCACCTTCCTCTCCTTCTTCAGCTCTCTCTCTCTCTCTCCGACCCTCTCTCCCTCTTTCTCAGTCTCTCTCTCTATTCGGTTCACTCTCTCCGTCTCTCTCTCATCTCCGGTGGATTACGGCTCGTTCATTCCCAGTATCGAGCCACGACTCGTGAACACAAAAAAGGTATATAATTTGGGTGTTGGTGTTATTAAATTTCATACATCAAATTTCAGATTTAAACATGTTAGTAATCGGTTTTATCTTCGGTCATATTCTTTGAAACGAGTTGGATGGGTATTGGATTGTTTTGATTTGGGGAAAGATGAGTAGTCGGGTAATGGATATATTAAGTTCTTATGGGTTAAATTAACAATCGTCATCTTGGTTTCGTTTTGGGTTGTACGTTAGTTAATAAACTAGAGGTCTCGGGTTCGCGTCTCAACCTAGACTGGTTTCGATATAATTTTTATACTTAACAAATTTATTGTTACTAATAGTATTAATATCAATATATAAAGATTATTATCAGTATTATTACATATAACTTACTATTATATTTATTAATTGATAATATTATTATTATTATCATTATTATTATAAATATTTAAGTTGTTATTAATATTATTAAAGATCATAATATTATTATCTATTAAAATCATATTATTATCATTAATTATTAGCAATAATATCATTATAGTTATTTTGTGAACTCGTTTAGAAATCGAATCAACATCGGGTATGATATCAATATTATTTATTATTATTAATATTTTTATCAGCAACATTATAATTAATACAAGATTTTTATTCTATAACTATTAATATTAGTATTATTAATAATAAATATTGTTATAATTATTATACGAAATTAGTATTATTAGTAATAGTTATTGTTATTATCATTAACTTATATATATATAGAGAGAGAGAGAGATAAAAAAACATATTTTAAAATCATTATTGTCATTTCTAGCATTATCATTAATAATATTATTATAAACTTTATTATCTATTCATTTTCATAAAACCGAACTCTTGATTAAAACCCGTCTTGTCTATTTTAATATTGGTTTAACTATTTAAAAAGCCCAATAAAATAATATTGTTTTTATTTTAATTATCAATTTAGTATGAGTCCCTAATCATTAACAAATTAACCGGTAACCCGATTAACAACCGAACCTTCTCGTCCAATGTTTCAAATGTAGTTTCAACTAAAGTTCAAGTTCATTAATATATTTTATTTATCCGTTTTCAAATAGCTTTCAAGTCGGATTCGTTCGTTTCATTTACAAGCTTCCTATGTGTCAATCACTTATTAGTTTCTCAATTCATCAATCGAGGTGAGTACTTTCATACCCCTTTTTCCATCTTCCGTTTTGGGGTGACATTTCATACTTATCAAACTAAATGCTTTATTTACTTGAATCTTTAAACCCACAAACGTGATTGTATACTTTACTTAAATAAATGCTCGATTTGGTGTTATACGCTTACATGATTATATGCTTATGTGTTTACCGCTTTTGGAAGGTTGATTCATAAATCCGTGAATTATTTGGTATTCTATTATAACACGGTGCCGTTAATGTATTCTTATTAACGACTTCACGAAATCCCGAGTCCATTTGGTATTCTCTTATGGAGGGTGTCGTTAATGTATTGTTATTAACGATAACTATTTTAGCATGAGGCGGGTAGCCTCATGGACACTATGATCCGAGTATACTTGGTTGTTACCATTTAGAAAGGGTCTGAACTATTTATCTTTTGCATATCTAAATTGTTGCTATTATTTATTGTTTTGCTACTATTATGATATTTTCAATTAATAGCTACTATTAGTCAAAATCTCTCTAAACGCAACCACAAGTTCCCAAACACCCGAATCCCATCTCAAACTACCGTCTTAAATCAAACCATCCTTACACTTCAAAAGTTTTCCCGCGCACTCAAATTTTTCCTCAATATGAACGAAACCTAAACATTCCAATGTATACCCTCACCTACTCAAACCCCATGCAAATCCAAGATGTACAACATTAACCCAACAAAAGGCCTTAAATACTGACACGTTTACGCCATGAACACCTATCAAATTCAGCTATCCAAATACTTCAAAGACACCGACAAACACACCCACAAAATACCTTGAACATATAATAACCAAAGCTTACCGAACTATGACTCAAATCTTTCAACCCATGCTATGTCAATTCACCAAACCATATCGCCACACCATTCCCATCTAACCATAGAGTTCGATATCAAAATAGCAAACCCAAACACTCCTTACCAAATACATGTATAAACCGAGTCTCAACCCAAACTAGTCAAGTTCAAATTATCCAACTTATCAACTTAACCCGAGCTCAAATAAGCCAAACCTCACCTATTAGCCCAACCACTACTCACACGAATCAACCAAGCCTAACCCACTCAAAATACATAAACTCAATAAACCTCATAAATCCAACTCAAGAAAACCTGTTGGTGCATGTTTTGTAACAGATGATCTTTCATGTTTGTTAGAATTGAGAGCAACGTTCAAAGGGGAGTCTGTTGGTGCATGTTTTGTGACCGTCGCTATGCAATTCTGTTCAGCAGAAACGAAGTACGAAGTTAGAACAACTTCGCCATAGGCGAAGTTGTAACAACTTCTGCCGGAGGCGAAGTTAGAACAACTTCGTCTTAGGCGAAGTTATAACAACTTCGCCTACAGGCCCAAGCCCGTGAAGTTATTTATATATATATATATATATATATATATATATATATATATATGTGTGTGCCTTGTTTAGGTTTGAGTATTCAGAAAATTAGAGTCTTGTGTGCTAGAGAGAAACCGAGAGGGAGAGTCGTGTGGGACGGCCCGAGGTAGAGCTCACCTCGGGTCGGCCGTCATTTGTTTTCATGTTTGGTATGTAATGTGTTTCGGTTATTATATAAAAGATCTGCAGATGTGTTTATCCCATTCGTGTGTTTGTTCGTGTGTTTGTATGAGTGTAATCGTGTTCTTCGTCTTCTACACCATAAACGAGTCTAGGAGGATTCCGCACTCCTAGACCTCGTGCGGATCTCGTATCGATCGGCGACGCCCCGGGGGGAATTACAAGTGGTATCAGAGCCTTAGGCTCTTATGCTATGGTTCGAGATCTGCGTTTTGGTGTTTCTAGCACGTTTCTGATGCGTTTCTGGGCCGAACAGCGCCGCAGGCGAAGTTATGGGGTTCAGGCGAAGTTGTCGCTTAAATTTTAGGGTTTAGGCGAAGTTAGCAGCCAGGCGAAGTTATAGCCAGGCGAAGTTATGGCCAGGCGATGTTATGGACAGGCGAAGTTGACTTTAGGCGAAGTTAAAAAAAAAAAGTGTTTGGAGTTTTCGTCTGTATGGCCAGGTGTACGCGATTATTGTGAGACCTAAGACGTTGTTCCGTCAACGAGTGAAACTTGTTATCTCTTGGTCTTACGTGTGAACAAATACGTGTTAGCTCTGGATATGGAGTTGAGGTTGTGAATGAGATATTGATTGAAACTGGATATTGACACATATTTGGGTGTTTGTGGGCAATGAAATAGTTGTTGTTCGAGGTTGACCAACTGAAGAAAGTCAAATTGAACTGAAGGTTTTCGTCATTACTGGATTGCGGTCAGAGCATATTATTTTATGTTATTTTCAAGGCGTTCAAGAATTGGATCCTGAAACGTGATGCTTATTTATTAGAGTGAAAATTCTGGAACAAGTTGGATTTAATCGGGAATTAAAGTGTTTATGTTCTTGATCGTTATCCCTGGTGATTGAAGATGCTTCGGATTAATTAATGGTCATGTTTGTTAGATTCTGTCAAGGTGGTTTTGTGATGAAATTGATCACTTGATGTTGAGTAGTTGAAGATTAAACCTTATCGTATGCCGACGTGTTGGTGAAGTTGTGGAGGGAGCCCAACTTCACGTGTTGGTGAAGTCAGAAGGACTCACGTGATTGGTTGAGATGATCAATTAGGCACGGGGATGCATGCATTTCAAAGACCTCAATCTATATAGTCGGAGAAGCTTACACTGAAGGGGAGATCTGATATGGAAGACGCTGGGTGATTGGTAGATTTGTGAAGCTACAAGACAGGTTCAGACACGGCTGGTTGAAGAGCAAATAGAAGATCATCAGTTAAGAGGGAGTCTGTTGGTGCATGTTTTGTAACAGATGATCTTTCGTGTTTGTTTAAAATTGAGAGCAACGGTCAAAGGGGAGTCTGTTGGTGCATGTTTTGTGACCGTCGCTATGCAATTCTGTTCAGCAGAAACGAAGTACGAAGTTAGAACAACTTCGCCATAGGCGAAGTTGTAACAACTTCTGCCGGAGGCAAAGTTAGAACAACTTTGTCTTAGGCGAAGTTATAACAACTTCGCCTATAGGCCAAGCCCGCGAAGTTTATATATATATATGCGTGTCTTGTTTAGGTTTGAGTATCCAGAAA